>NW_024466988.1:0-105209 GCF_017591425.1 Ochotona curzoniae | reverse complement strand
GGGCCATGGGAGACATGCCCACAACAGCAGAGGGCGAGAATGCAAGCAGGCAGGACTGCCCAGGAAAAGCACTGATTGTCAAGGGCCAACGTCACAGAGCCTGTCACTGAAGGGTCAGGTGACAGCAGGTGTGTCCCTGGCAGACACAGCCACAGGCCCACTGGGTGGAAGCATGGCCTGTGGCAGATGCCGGAGGCAGACCCCAACCTGAGGGAGGAGTCAGCCTCATGGCGTGGGTGACCATCCCCTCTGCCAGAGCAGAGCAAGGGGGCAGAGCTACTGCCTGCCAGAGAAAGAGCCAGGAATGTGGGTCACGTTTTTGGAAAAGAAAGTGAAGCTGGGGAAAGTGAGTCAGCCCCCTGTGAGGTGGCATGACTGGGGCAGTGTCTCTACTTGTTGCCTATTTTGGGAAAGTGAGGTTCTTTATTAAACAAAACAGTCAAGTCTGTGGTCACAGTCCCAGCCCCAAGGCTCAGGAGGGACAGACCAGGCCCAAACTGGCCCGCCTTTGGAACAGATGGCCCTGCCTGGGGCTGTCAGCACTCAGGAGGCCGGCTCAGCCTCCAGTACTTTCTGCACACTTTCTCCTTCATCGACCCTTGTCTGAGCAAGTGGGTCTCTTTAGCTTGAGGGGGCAGACCTAGTGCCGGCAGGAAACCTGAGCTGTGCCAGATGTCAAATCAAGCTGTTCTCTGAAGGATGGACGTGAAGGATGGTTCTGGAAGGAAGGAAGAAAGAGCAGTTACTGAGCTATTATGTGTGCCAAATACTTTGCATGCATGATCTCATTTAATTTTCCTATCAGTGCTAGGGGGTGGGCATCAGTGTTGGCCTTCTCATCAGGGAAAAGAAATGGAGGCTTACGGAGGCTGCAGAACTTGCTTGAGGTTTCACACTAGCTTGTATTTGACAAGCACGCAGTGTGTGGTCATTCATCTCAGCTTGTGCTATGTGTCATTTGATTTCATCCTTGCAATGTGAAGTGAGTTTTACCACCGTTGCTCATTAACAGGTGGGGAAGCAGAGACAGAGAAGGTATGTTGACTTGCCAGAGTAACACAGCAAAAGGTTCAGTATGGCAAGATGTGGATCCAAGCTGCCTGGTGCCGAGTGTGTGCCCTCATTGCCTGTGACACTGGACTGTCTTGTGATTAGGGACTGTAAAGCCAACCCTTTCTGTGTCATGGCACTTGCCCTTCTGGCCTCAGGATACATCCAGCAGCATGTACAGCGCAGTTTTGAAGAAGTCCCCAGCCACCCACTCAGGTGGCGGTTGCTCCCTGCAAGTAGTAGAGACAGTCCTTGTGATGCCTCCAGTAACAGCGTGAGCTTGCACTAGGTAGATGAGTTGTTCCACAAGGGCATCCCCATGAGGGCTGGAAGGTTTCTGCCTAGCCTGGGGATCCCAGCAGGAGCTGAGGAGAACTGGGCCTCGGAGCAGGAGGGTCTGGCTTTGTGCTGAATTGGGTGCTTTCCCCACTCTGTGCTTCAGTTTCCTCAACTGCAAAGCATGGTGATCTTCAAAGTTTGTTTCAGCCTCAAGGCCCCAGGAGTTCAAAGCACTTTCACACTAAAGTAGACTTAGTTTTTACTTCCATTTACTTTGAGCTTTTTTGTTTTTAAAAGGCAGATTTACAGAGAGAAGCAAGACCAAGAGATGAAAAGGTTCATTTCCCAAATGGCCACAGTGGCCGGAGCTGGATTGACATGAAACCGGGAGCCTGGAGCCAGCAGCTATGAGCTTCTTCCATGCCTCCTATGTGGGGACAGGGCCCCAAGGCCTTGAACCATCCACCAGTGCTTCCCTAGTCCTTAGGCAGGGAGCTCAATTGGAAGTAGGGCACCCAGGATAGGAGCTCATATGGAGTGTCATCACTCACAGGCAGAGGATTAGCTTGTTGAGCCACTATGCTGTCCCCAGAGCTTTTTTGTATTTTATTTTGTTTTAAAAATAGTTATGTATTTGAGGGAGAGAGAGCGAGAGACTTCTGTTCACTGACTCACTCTGCAAATGGCTGTAGTAAATGGGGCAGGGCCAGACTGAATCCAGAACCTGGGACTCAATCCAGGTATCCCATGTGGGTAGCTGGGGTCTAGGTACTTAAGCCAGCACTTGCTACTTCCTAGGGTGTGCTTAGCAGGGAGCCGAGGTCAGCTGTAGCCAGGAATTGAACCCTCATGCTCCAATTTGGACATAGATGTTTTAAATATCAGGTCAGATACCCATTCTAGGAGCATAAAATTGTATGTTAATAGAAGTTACACTTACAGATGGTCATATAATTATGTGCCTTGTACTGTTGGGGCACTACGAGTATATTATCTCCTTTAATCTGCCTTAGAAGCAAGATCTCATGCCAAGAATAGTGGTCTAGTGTCAGAAAGCTTGTGACCAGTGCTGAGTACTGAGCCTAAGGCAAGAGGTGCAAGGGAAAACATATTCAATTTAATCCATAAAAGCAAAAATAAATTATGGGGTGGGTGTTGTGATGGGGTGTGTGAAGCTACCACCTGTGACGCTGGCATTCCATATGGGTGCTGGTTCATGTCCTTACTGCTCCATTTCCAATCCAGCTTCCTGCTCATGATCTGGGAAAAGCAACAAAAAATGGCCCCTGTGCTTTGGGCCCTTACCGTCTGTGTGGGAGACCCAATGAAGCGCCTGTCTCCTTTTGGGCCTGGCCCTGCTGGCAGCCATCTGGAAGTGAGCCAGCCGGTGGAAGATATCTCTGTGTCTCCTTCCGTTCTTTCTAGAATTCTGACTTTCACCACAAAGAAGTGATTTTTTTAAAAAGTGAAAAATAGAAATTGAATAGTGTTATCCTGTAGCAGAAGTCGTTTGAGCTCCTCAGAAAAGGAAAGCTCACTCCTTCAGAAGTTAAGCGTTTTCATCTTACAGAGGGTCTCCCACTCTGCTGCCATGCAAACTGAATCCTGCATCCTGTGTGTACTCCATGAATTAGCTCTGACCCTTCCCACCTGGCATGACCCCTGCGTGAGATGCTCTTCCTCTCCTCTGCTCTGGCTGAGTCCTGATAGGTCTTCTTGAAGCATCTCAGCCTTGCATCTCACCTCCCAAGCCTTCAGAACGCGTTGCTGGCACTGTTCATCTGTCAATCTCACCCTGTCCTGTGACATCCGCTGTGTTGCTGTCTGGAGATGCTATTTAAATCCTTGCATGTTTGTCTTGTTTCCTTAATGTTGCGGCTGTGTGCCCAGTGCCTGCCAACTACAGGCGTGATGGATTCATCCATTTGTCAAGCTTTCACTGAATGCCCAGAGCCTCATAAACTCAGACACGGGCAGTCAGAAGTAACCAAGGCTTGATTTCTGAGATTGGGTGCCTAATGAAACCTCAGGCAGTCTGCAGGGTAAGTTTATAAGCTCCCTGGTCTATTGCCACATGTGCAGGATGCTTGTAAAAGAAGTCTTTCTGCCTCCAAACCAAAGCAGACAGAAGTGGCAGCTCATTGGCAAACACTTAGTGAGAGTTCCCACCTGCGGACATTAATTGCAACAGTTTACTGTGCGAAATCTTTGGAGGTCCCTTAGCAAGAAGCAAAGCCCAGCGGGAGGGTACTAACCATTTAGCATTCTCTAAACACCTGGGAGTGAAAGTTCACTTACTGAAAGCAGGGAGAGGTGGCATTATTGTAGCTAATGCACCAGCTTGCAAAGTTTCAGCCTTTGTGATGTGAAAGGGAGGTGCGTATTAAGATGCTGCGGGCATCAGCTTACCAGCTGCCATGCCAACCAGGTTGTACAAACACAGTTACGTTGGGGTGAGGATGCTGGCCAAGTCGCACTCGGGTTTTCCTGGCCTGGCACTGTGACCAGCGTCTGTTCTGTTGATGTGCCTGCCACTGCCTCCTCAGTGCTGATCTGACCACTAGCCAGGAAGGAGGGAGCAGGGGCTGCTTCTGGCAACGAGCTGGCTCAGGGGATGTGGAAGAGTCACTTTATTGGGGTCTCTTTACTGTTTTCTTTGAGGAGTTTATGACTATGGTGATGGAGGATGGGAGCAGACGGAGGAGTGTGTGGGAGCTGCTGGTGAGAGCAGGCTGGTGTGAAGGCCTCGGATCATGGCCAAGGCTGAATATGGGTCTGTGAGCAGGTGGACCTGTCTTTAGGACCCATCTCCCAGCATTCAGCATCCCCACCCCTCACTTGGCTTGGCTGTCTTTGAGAAGCGGATTTTGTTTTCTTTGGACTGTCGGGTGGCAAGTGGCCACCCTTTCCGGAGAATCCAAACAATGTGTATTTATAGAGGCCTGCTAGACCTTGGGGCTCTGACTGCGGTGGGCATGGGTGGGGACCAGGCAGGATCTCTGGAAGGCTTTCTCACTGTCTGGACTCCACCTTGGGCCACCTGGATTTGGATCCTCAAGGCATAAGCCCTGAAGCCCAGATGCGGGCTAGGCTCTTTAACTGGTTCTGGGGTGTACTCCTGGCTAGGAGATGGCGCTGGCTCCGGCCCCTGAAGACCAAGGTTACTGGGAGGCACAACTGCAAGGACTATGTTGCCTCTGCAGGCGGTCTGTTCCATCCCTGGCATTCAAGAGATAGCTTGCAATGAGAGGCCAAATCTTTAACCTGTGGGGAATCCTTGAAACTCACCAGGTATGACCAGTCAAGTCATACTGCTGTCTAAATTCTCTGATATTCTTGAAGAAAACTTATTAAGGTAATCTATGAAAAAGTTGGAGTTGGGGATGCAGCAGGAGAGAAGGAGGACAGAAAAAGAAACCATTTTAGAACCCCACTGTTGAGACAGAGCAGGATGTGGTATAGTAGAGTACTCAGAAATACACTTAGAGTGGCTTTTCTTTCTATGATGGCAAAAGTAGTGCTGTTCCTTGCAAAAGTTTGCAGACTGTGAAAACTCAGATAACAGAAAAATCCTTAACAATCAAACCTGTTAAAAACACTGTTAATATCTTTGTGGATTTCTTTCTCCCTTTCTTTAATGATAGGAATATTATATTTTTTTGTATTTTATTCTTCTTATAATATTCATCATTATCAAAAGCTGCCAAGCACTTATCTGCCTGACTGCTGTGTGGTAAGGGTCCACAGTGGACATTCTTCAAGGACTTTGAATCCCTCTGAACCAAAGTCTGACTCACCATAGTCTGACATTGCCAGGGGCCTGGCCCTGGCTTGTGGCTACTTGTCTTGCTGGCAGTCGGGTCTGGTTGCTCTCAGTGATGTTTTTGTGTCTGCTTGGGTCCTGCCTCGACCTGGGATTGAGCTCCTCGAGCTTGTGGTCCCATAGCTTTTCTCTTAGGTTAAGCATCACCAACAGATGTGGGAGGGGAAACTTGTCATGGGGACTGGTCTTCGGGTTCTTCCTAAAATCAGGTGGTTCTGAATGGTTGTAGTTGGTAGAGGAAGTATGGCGCCAAGGCCTGGGATGGTCAGGACTCTGCTGGACCAGACTGCTAGCTAATTCTGTGACCCAGGGCTGGGAATCAACTCTGAGCTCCATTTTCTTCTGTAAAAGGAATTAATAACTCTTCTGCAGCCCACCTCTCCAAGTCAGAAGGAGCAAGTAAAATGGTACATGGGCAAGTGCTTTATAAGCTGGTATAACAGGCAAGCAAGCCCAGGTTGCTTGACAATGGATGTCCCAAGGTAAACCCACAAAAAGGTGTTGACTCAAGCCTCTCATTCTCCCAGACACAGCGAATTCATCGGCTGCATGAGCTTCGGGGTGAAGTCTCTTCTGACTCCAGACAAGGTGTGTACTGGGGTACTGCTGGTAGCCTCACCCCACCTGAGCCAGAACTGGGACGGGCAAGGGCATCTGTCTGTGAGATGGTGCCCTACAGAGGCAGTGGTTTAGAGGCCTGAATAACTGTATTATTCATCACAGGACTAGCTGAGGATTTGGGTCTGCTTCTAATTTGTCTTGCCAGAGAGCAGTTGTTAAGCATCCACAAGGTCTTGAGTCTGGTGCCTGCTATTGAGGATCTTGGCAGGTTACTTGAGGCCTAGCAATCCTGGGCTACCCTGGATAATCAGGGCCAGGTTTTCCTTGTGGCCTGCTCTAGAGGATCCTCTTGGTGTATCCACCATGCCTGACATTGTGGGTCTAGCAGGTGCTGAGGGATGGGGTAAACAGCACATGCTCTGTGTGGAATTTCCTTCAGGGTGAGTGAGGACTCTGGGATACAGAAACCTCTGCTTTTGGGCCGTGAGTCCCTGGTCTTCCTCTGCTCTGCACTGTATCCCAAAAGCTGTAAGCTTTGGAACATGGGTGGGAGGTACTCCTTTTGCCAGAAATGTCCTGCTGGTCTGCTCTGTGTCCTGGAAAAGTTGAGGATGGATGGCTTAAAGCCCTATGTCCCTAATGGGGGCCGTAGTGACCGTGTCTTGATCATGGCCTTGAGTTCATTCCCTGAGGAGACTGTGCTGGCGCCTTGAGGATGCCTCCATCCTCTCCATCCTGCTCCCATTCCTTGCTTTCTGTTCTGAATCATGCATTTGCTGAGCTTCTCCTGTATACCAGGCAGGAAAAGAGATGGGTATCTTTCAAGAATGAGAGGCCAGGAGACTCTGCCCAGGGCATCAGTGAAGGCTTCCTGGAGGGAGGTCCATATGATAGCTGCGGGGCAGGGTGGGTAGAGTGTCTGTGTCTTTCAGAGGAGGCTGTTCAAGGGTGACTTTGGGGCAGAGGGTGGCTGCCTGACCAGCACCTCTGCTTCCTTCATTTGGGTGTGTCATTCTTCTCTTGGAACAGGAGGTCAGTGGCTGGTACTACCTTCTCGGGGAGGACCTGGGCCGCACCAAGCACCTGAAGGTGGCCAGGCGGCGGCTGCGGCCCCTAAAAGGTGTGAGCGCAACCCTGGCAGTACCCCTTGCCTGTGCTTCCTCTTGCCCTCTCTTTGTTCTGTGGCTTGTGTCATCCCGAGTCCTGAAACCCGTCATGTGCCCTTGCAGTACGCAGGCTCCTGCCCCTTGATGCCTGTACTTGTCTGGGTGGACTGCTGAACCTGACCCAGGTGGTTCAGCTCACCCCTCTGCAGGTTCGTGGCAGCTCATGGATGATCTCTCATGGGGTTCCTGGTCATGAAATCCTCCTCTGGGATGCCTTGCTGACCTGTGGAAACAGGGTGTCTAGACCCTGCTAAGCCTCCACTTCTGTCCTTCCCACACATGGCCCAGTCCCCAAATGGCCCAAACTCCAGGTGCCTCTGTGGTCCAGAGGCCAGGGATGATCCAAATAGCCACACAGACCTGTTACCCGGCCTCTTCTTGAGAGTGGTATGTACAACAGACCCTTGCATGCTTGCAG
This sequence comes from Ochotona curzoniae, assembly GCF_017591425.1. NCBI lineage: Eukaryota > Metazoa > Chordata > Mammalia > Lagomorpha > Ochotonidae > Ochotona > Ochotona curzoniae. The sequence goes on along the minus strand of NW_024466988.1, from coordinate 97,912 downwards.
AACTGTTGTGACTCTGCTCTGTCATGTTTCAGACCCTCTGCTGAGAGTGCCAGGATGTGGGGACACTGAGACTGGAGAGAAATTCAAGGTAGGTGGGGGCAGGCTCTGGTGGGGCTGGGGACCCTGAGCAATGCTCCAGGGGGCAGGCTCTGATCTTCCCCTTGTCAGTTCTCACGCCAGGGAGACCCTAAGAGGGCTTAGCAGCTTGTACTCGGAGTGCAGCAAGCCTTATGTTCAGAAGACATTATTCTTTAACTCTTATCAGGTGTACTAGACGAAGTGCTATGCTTTTCTTGAGTTACTCACGATTATGGCCATGGTGGTGAGATGGCCAGGCCTCTACCACTGGAGATGGATGCATCTGCATCTTACTGCCTGTGGGCCCCCAGAAGCCAAGTCTACCCTCTGCCCTGGTCCATGGCTTCCCCTGACCCAGTGGCCAGGTCACCCTTTCTATCTTTCTTTCTTTTTTTTTTTTAAAGATTTATTTATTTATTGGAAAGTCAGATACAGAGAGGAGGAGAGACAGAGAGGAAGATCTTCCGTCCAATGATTCACTCCCTGAGTGCAACAGCCGATGCTATGCCGATCCAAAGCCAGGATCCAGGAACTTCTTCTGGGTATCCCACATGGATGCAGAGTCCCAAGGCTTTGGGCCATCCTCGACTGCTTTCCCAGGCCACAAGCAGGGAGCTGGATGGGAAGTGGAGCTGCTGGGATTAGAACCGGCGCCCATATGGGATCCCAGGGCATTCAAAGTAAGGACTTTAGCCACTAGGCCATGCCGCTGTGCCCCAGGTCACCCTTTCAAACTGTGCCCACGTGGGGATAGGGAACAGCTGCGACTTTGGACCTGAGGTTGTTGAGTTCTCCATTAGGGCTTTGAATGAGGAGAGGAACATTCCCCAGAGGTTTGGGAGAAAGTGCCAGATTTCCTTTCTTCTCCTCGCAGGGCACAGTGGAAACCTGCGGTTTTCTCCCACTCTTTAGTGCATGCTCAGTGTCTAAACAGCCGCTCCTTCCCAGGTGTTGGCATTACCCATCCCTCTCCTACCCTCTCTGAGGCAGTGCCCTATCTTACTGAAGATTCAGCCTGTGCTGCCTCTCAGCCAGCAGGTGGTAGAGGCAGGCTCTGAGGACCTCCAAAGGTATGGTGCCACACTGCCTCCTGCCTGTGGCCTGGGTCGGGGCAGAATGGTGTTGATGTCTTCCATATGAATATGTTAGGCATTGCCCTCTACAGTGCATTTTTCTTTTCATGGACTCAGGTCTTTCCTTCATTCTCCCATTTAGTGCCGCCAGCCACTGGGCCAGGCTCTGTTCTGGGTGCTGGGACATAGCCATGAGCATGGCCAAGTCCTACTCTGTATGGAACACACAGTTTATGATGGTGTAATCTCTGCCCATGGCTGTTGAATGCTTGAAATGTGGCTAAGGTGACCAAGGAATTGAGCATCATTTTAAGTATTTAATTCATTTCAGGTTTTCTTGTGCATAGGCCTAGTTGTGGGCAGCGTAATGTGAGAGTAGTTTGTGGGTCTGCTATGTATGGCTTTGTGTGGAACTTAAAGGCTTTCCTCTGGCTTCAAATGGGAGCTGCTGAGGCTTCTCCCCTCCATTTGCACCTGCTGAGCAGAGAAAGGGAGGACCCAGGGAGCCCATGGGCATCAGCACTGTGGGTTTTGTGGCAGCTTGAGAAAGTCCTGCTTTGTGCTGGCCTCTGCACCTAGCTCCTAGCCCCTGGGACACTGTCCCTGGGGGCAGTGGGCTTGCACACCAGAGCTGTGTCCAGGACTTAGCCAAGAGGGCCAAATTGTCAGATATGGTTGGGGCCAGAGGAGAGACCTCCAGGTCACCTGTTCAGCTCTTACACTGAGGAAGAGAGATTCAGGCCCAGAAACTGAGTGGGTGGGGTATGGGATACTGATGCTTGCTCAGCATCCCAGGCTGGGCTGGACCAAGGGATAGCTACTCTCAGTGGGGATGTAAGTGGTTGGATGGGGCTTCCCTAGAGTCAGCCCAGCAGAGGGGACTGGGCTCACCTTGTACTTTTGCAGGCTGTGCTCTGAGGTGATAAGGGGTGCTAGACGGGATGCAGAACCTGGGTTCTGGTCCCTGCCTGGCCACTAGCTTTTTGTGTGACCATTTTCATGGGTGAGACAAGGATACTGGCTCATCTAATGACCTAGAAATGTCACATTGGGACCCACGGTTCCCACATCACTTAATCCCTTCTATAGGCAAGGAAACAGACTTGAGGGTAGCTTGAGTGGATAGCAGAAAGGCAGGTCCTCAGAGGGTTCTGCCTCAGAGGGGCTGTTCAGGGGACAACCCTCCCAGATATCTCCTGGATCCCTTAGGCTGAGAGAGTCCCCTGGGCTTGTACTTGGGACCCTGGGACTTGGGGGCAGGTGGTGCTGTGGTTGGAGAGCCTGTTGGATGCGTTCTCTGCCTGAGCTCTCCTGTGGGCAAGGCTGTCTATGAGAACACTGGACTCGCCAAGTGGCTGGTTGGTGGGGAATGCAGCCAGAACAAAGGCGCCCTCTCCCCGCCAGGCCCAGGGAATACTAACGAGTTGACAGGAATTTTCATATTAAACTCTCCCCCTTCCTTGTTACTCGAGGATTCAGGAAGCCTTCAGGCTTATCATGCTGCGGCACACAGCGCAGACGGGGCCTGGGGAGGTGAGAGGTGATTTCCTGCCATTCTTTTGTGGGGCGGGCTTCCCAGGGCGGTCATGCCAGGCTGACGGGCGCAGAGCGGGCTCCCGCTGCTGGGGGGAGAGTTGGCTTTGCATGGGGCGGCAGCCGAGGCAGGACCCGCAGCCATGAACCGCTTCAATGGGCTCTGCAAGGTGTGCTCAGAGCGCCGTTACCGCCAGGTGGGTACTTGGTCGGGGTGGAGATGGTGTGGGAGCTGTTGGGGCCCAACTGTAGGGACTCACTGGAGCAGGACCTCTCTCTCTCGGAAGGTTCATTTTGACCTGATTTGGGAGGGTGGTGGTTGAGACTGGAGGCAGGTGCTAGGCTCAAGACTTGGCCTGTTACTCACTGCCACACTTGCAGGGCAGATGAGACTTGGCACTGTGCCTTGTGACCTGGGGAGATTATTGGGCTGATCTGTTGGTTTTTGGTCCGGGGAGGAGTGTGGGCAGTGGGGTATGTGTGAGGGACTGTATTGTGGTTGAATTGGCCCCCATGTGATGGCTCAGCAGTGATGGCTCGGTTGTGCAAGTTGCTGTTTACTTGTAAAAAAGGTGGGATGTTCCCATATTTGGGGACCTCGCTTCCCATGTCCCAGGTGCCTTGAGGTGCCTGGGGATGTCTCTAGTTCTGTGCCCCTTAGCCTCCAGTCTTGGAAAGTGTGGTGGAGTGTGGAATGTTCACCCTTTTAAGCTCCTGAGCCTCTTCTGGAACTCTGATGAAGTATTCTGATTTTACTGAAAGGAATGGGCAGGGAGGGTGAAGACAAGAACTATCTAGATTTAGGAAGCATCCAAATCAGAAGGGAACTCAGAAATTAGCTTTTATTTTATTTATCTTTTTTAAAGATTTAATTATTTTTATTGGAAAGTCAGATATACTGAGAGGAAAGACAGAAAGATCTTCTGTTATTGGTTTGCTTCCCAAGTGGCCGCAATGGCTGGAGCTGAGCTGATCTGAAGCCAGGAACCAGGGGCTAGGAGTCTTTTCCAGGTCTCCCACTTAGGTGTAGGGTCCCAAGGCCTTGGGCTGCCTTCTACTGCTTTCCCAGGCCACAAGCAGTGAGCGGGGTGAAAAGTGGAGCAGCCAGGACACAGACTGGCATCCATATGCAATCCTGGCAGATGAAAAGCAAGGATTTAGCTACTAGACCATTGCACTGGGCTCAGTTCTTATTTTAAAAACAGCAACAAATGCCTCTGTTGGTGTTAATGGCCAGGCTGGACTTTTGTGTGAGGTAGCACACAGGATCCCAGAATTCCCTAGTAGCTGGCCCTGGCCTGTATTCCCATTCTCCTGCAGCCAGACAGAAAGGCTCCTGTCACATGACGGTCAGGGGGCAGAGACGAGGAGTAGCCACAGCATGGGCTGGGATGTCAAGAAGTCCTTGATTCGCTCAGGATCATGGGCCAGAAGCCAGGGGTGCTCTGGCAGTCTGAGAGGGCCTTGTGTGAATTGTGGCTTGGTCAGGGCTCACAGACACAGCCGTAAACCCCACTCTGCCAGCTCGCAAGCTGTGTTACCTCTCAGAGCTTCAGTCTCCTGGTCACTGAACAGGAGCTGTGCGGTCCCGGGTGGGGTTTGGTGAGTGTGAGTGGCTGTTTGCATGAAGGGGCACGTGGTTCATGTCTAGGAAGCATCCAGTAAATGACGGCAGGAGCCGTAGTGGTTCAGTGGCTGGGCAGAAGTAAGCTCCCGGCATGGCTAAGACCTGTAGCAGTGACCATTCCTGCTTGAACAGGAAAGAGCAAGAACCACCCCCAGGAAAGACAGCCTGTGACAGGAGTCACAGCCTGTGACAAGACGTCCCGGAGTCAGGATCTGGCTTGAGGCCCGAGGTCACAGAGGGGGCCGAGGAGAGCCTGAGTGTTGCCTCATCCAGGCTTTAGGGTCCCTCTCTGCAAAAAGGGTTGAGTAAAGCCACATTGCCCTGAGTTCCGCAGTGCAGCCCAGGCTGTCAAGTGTGAGACGCTGTAAATGCTCTGCACCACTGATGCATACTCCACGCCAGGCCACTCCCTCCCACGCCCTCCCACTGAGCCAGCAGGTGAATTTGCTTCAGGACCCTGCCTCCCCTCCCTGCCTCGCTCCCAGCTGGATAGCATTGGGAACTCCGGGGGACAAGGGCCCAGGTGAGACCATCTCACAAACACACTCTCCTCTTCCTCAAATTTGGGGTTACCACCATCCAAAAACTTGGCAAGCTAGAACCTGGGGTACTGGGCCTGCTTTCCAGGTGAGAGGAACTATGGCCGTCTGGTTCGCCAGGAGGACTGGAAAGTTCTAGAGAGGTTTTGTGGTGAGGGGTGGCTTGTGAGGTCCCCCAAATGCCTGCTGTCCCATGGAGTGCTCCTGGCTCCAGTTGTGTCCCTCAGCCTAAGGTGGCCTGGCAACGCCGGGCTATCCTTTCCTCCAGCTTTGCCATGGCCACCTCAGCTTTGTTTTTCTTTCTTTCCATTTTTTTTCCCTCTTCCTGACTTGGCTGCGTGTTTTCCCAGAATTCTTATGGGAATGGGGGTATTTTCCTGCCCCCTCCCCCTTCCCCTTGTCTGTCAGATTTCCTGTTTTACAAACTCGCTTTGAATCCAGGCCCAGGGCTGGTGGGAAGCAGAGCCTCAGCAGCTTCCAGGGACACTGGTCCCCCCGGGCACTCCCCCTCTCATTCTCCTTCTTCACGCCTAACCCTAACCCTAACCCTAACCAACATTGGGACAGCTGGCAGGTGAATACACATGCCCACCTTGAAGTGCTGACTGTTTCTGGGTCTGTGAGCCAGATTCTTCCTCAATATGCCTGGGACACCTTTGGCTATGCCCCTCTGGGGCACCTTAAGTCCCATTTGCAGCAAGTTTCTTTGCCACTCCAAAGCCTGTTTGACTTACACTCCTTTAGCAGCTCACTGGGATCAGTGCTAGGTGGGATCTTGCTGGCAGCTTGCTGGGTGGACAGCATCCAGGCTGCTCTGGCTAACTTGGCCTTGTACATGGCCCTGCCTTGCACTTAGGGTGGCATCCGAAGCCAGAGCCCACTGGATGCCTCACAGCACAGCCCTCAGGTCTTTGCTCTGCTGGTTATCACACCCTGCACTTCTCTAGGGAGACTTGTATGTCCTTGTCCCACCCCCTCCACCCCGCAATGGAAGCCAGAGGCCAAGACCACCCTCCCGCTGTTGTCCCTAAACACAAACTGGCATACAGGAGGAGTTCAATTGTTGTGCGTTGGTTTGAAAAGAATATCCCAGTGGCAGCACCCTTTCCTGGGGCTTCTGAAAGCAGGGAGTCATGCACCTGCTATGCAGGCCTCAGCAAGCACAGTGAGTTCAGTGGCTAGGTTAGCCGGGAAGCCTGTTTGTGCCCTCATCTGGCACGCCAGGGTGCCTTGAGGTCCTGGCTGTGGGTTACATCAAGGACCCCAGGCCTCTTCCTCTGAACCTTAGATTGAGCTCTAGCCTGGTTTCCCTCCCTTGTATGCTCAGTGTGGGAGTTGCTGCAATCACATTGATTATGACTTATGGTCATTAGCACCGATCTAGCCCTGTGCCAACACCCCAGTGGTCGCTGTGGCAAAGGAGGAAGAAAATGTGGGTAGTGGACTGGCTGCTTCTCGGCTCTGGTCCTCTTGGAGAGGACCATTGCTCTGAGTGCTGGGCCTGGCTTCCGGCCTGGCACACTTCTGGGATTGACCGGGAGGGCTATGTTCTAGATTACCATCCCTAGGGGGAAGGACGGTTTCGGCTTCACCATCTGCTGTGACTCTCCAGTCCGTGTCCAGGCCGTGGATTCTGGTAAGTAAGAGCCTGATGTATGTGCATTTGGGGAGGGAGGGAGTGTTGCCTGCTGCAATTGCCTGCGAGGTACTTGGGCTTTGCACACACACAGAGAATGGAGTGCAAGGAGGCTCATGCTGGAGTGCAATGCCCAGACTGTCACAGTGGAAAGATAATATTTTTAACTAACCATAGATGAAGCTGAGGTTTATAAAAATATGCCACCTTTTTTTTAATTATCAAAATGAAAACATGCTTTTATATTTTGGTTCCCAATTGTTTGAACGACACCTAAGTCTGTATTTTCTGGAGTGGCTGCATGGGAAAATGAGAGTCATTCATTAACTCATTTTGAAATTGGTATTTTATCCAACTGTAAGCCTGCTAAACACTTGAACACAGTCATCCTTTCCTGTGTTTGGCAAATAAACTATTTTCCCTTTCCCTACACAATGTGCCTCTTATGGGCAGAAGCCAGGGCTCAGGGTTTGGGGATGGTTCAGGAATGAGAGAAGGCTGGTGCTCAGTAATCCATGTTGAAGGCATGGGTTAGGGTCTGCAGGACAGGGTTCCCAGGGAGATGGGAGGCCCTTGGGTGGGGCCTGGGTGGCACAAGGTGATCAGGGAGCAGAGACTTGAGGCAGGAGGGGCAAGATAAGGAACCCCAGGGCCACCCTTCAAAGCTTCCCCTCAACACTCCCCCCATTCAGCTCTTCATTTCACAAAGAAACTCAGAGGAAAAGGGCAGGTGTTGTCCAACATCCCTGTAGAAGCAAAGCACTCCAAAGCCCTTTCAGGGTCTCCTGGGCTTCTGGAGCCCCTCAGTGGGTTTTCCTTGTCTGCACAGGAGGCCCAGCGGAGCGGGCAGGACTACAGCAGCTGGACACCGTGCTGCAGCTGAACGAGAGGCCGGTGGAACATTGGAAATGTGTGGAGCTGGCGCATGAGATCCGGTGACAGAGGCAGCAGGGTCTTTGGGCTGATGGGTCACCTTCTACCCCAAGACCCCCTCCACAACTGTCCATAGCCCAGGCACACTGCCTCACCCACCCTGCTCTGACTGCCCTGCCCTTGCCCAGACATGAGCAATTCACTTTGCTCCTCAGGGAATCCATTTCTTGGCTTGAAAATGGAGGGTTCAGACTCAGAGCATTTTGGGCTTTCTACTTTCTTCTGCTCCCCGTGAGCTAAGCCTGTTGTTGTGTAGGGCATGGAGATGTTATAAATGCTTTTAGTACATAGTTGCCCATTCCAATGCTTGAACCCTTTACATTTTGGGCTCTCTGGGATGAAATCCAAAAGCCTCCTGTTTTGATTTGCTTTTAGAATAACTAGATAAGAGCAGCATAGAGGTTACTTGCCTGCTCTTACTACAATACTGCTTGTTCATGACAGACATCATGGGTTGAGCACAGTGTTCTTTCCTGTTGATCTTGGACTCGGCCTCAGTGTTCTCGGCCACTGGCAGTCAGAGTTGACCTAGGAGATCTCTTTGCTGGCTCTGCTTAAAATGGCCATTGAATCCCTCCCCCACCTCGACACTGGAGTTTTCTCCCTGGGTCTGCTTCCCCTGCCTTTGCTCTCTAACCTGTGGGTCCTTGCCCTGGCTGACTTTGGTCTTCCCTAGGCTCAAATTCTCTGTACTACTCTCTCCCTGACACCCAACTTCCAGGAGCTGCCCCAGTGAGATTATCCTGCTTGTGTGGCGCATGGTGCCCCAGATCAAGCCAGGGCCAGATGGTGGGGTCCTGCGGCGTGCCTCCTGCAAGTCAGCACTTGACCTCCAGTCACCCCCTAACAAGCGGGAGAAGAACTGCACCCATGGAGTCCAGGCACGGCCTGAGCAGCGCCACAGCTGCCACCTGGTGTGTGACAGCTCCGACGGGCTGCTATTGGGCGGCTGGGAGCGCTACACTGAGGTGACCAAGCATAGGGGCCAGCACACCCTGCCTGCGCTGTCCCGTGCCACTGCCCCCACAGACCCAAACTACATCATCCTGGCACCGCTGAACCCTGGGAGCCAGGTATGGACAGCTGGTGGCAGGAGGTGAAGGCTTTGGGTTACCATGGGAGGCCAAGGAACCTAAGACTCAGAACCGGGCTGTGAGGAGCCTGTGGGGTGTTGGAGTGTTGAACGAGGATAAGGGCAGGTGCTAGCTCTGGTCTTGGTGAAGGTGTCATAGCAGAGAATGGAGATGGGTTGAGGCACAGCTCCAGGACTAGGGAGGGCACACAGTGTGCAAGATTTCCAGTGACACACAGCCTGCACTTCCCTATGCTGGAATGGGCCATCTTGGGATCTGCTGGGCACCTGTCATTGGAAGTGTGAAGGCAGACACTGCTTGCATTTGTGGTAGGACTGTGAAGTGCAGTACCCCAAAACATTAGTACCGTGAGACATCCTGGGAATGTGTCCTGAGGTCAACTAAGTTTGGAGTCTCTGCTCTTCCTGTCCTGGGAGACTTCCAACATCTGTTAGCTCCTGGGGCTCTGAGGGTGTCCTGCAGTAAGGAAGGTGGCATCTTCCCAACTTCCTTGAGGGCACAGTAGTTCCAACCAACCTACTGTTTCAAGGTTCCGTGATATATATTGTGGTCCTAGCAGCTGCCAAGGAAGTCAGGCACTTGCTTGAGACCTTACTTGGCACCACAGAAAGCCTTCCAGGACTTGTAACACACTGGTCCTTGGTGCTGTGCGAGCTGCTGTTGTCATCTTTCCTTCCCCACTCCCCTGCCATGTGCTGGCTGCTCACTTTGTACCCCAGGTGCTGCTCTGTTCCTGGTGGCTTAGGTGGTTCTTGTGTCTCCTCCTTGCAGCTGCTGCGACCTGTGTATCAGGAGGACACCATTCCAGAAGAAGGTGAGTCTATTCTCTGTGGCCATGTCCTTCAAGGTCAAAGGCCTTTGGTGTCTTGGCTGGCCTTGCCTCCTCCTCTGAGCTCAGAGTCCTGGGTCCCCAGATTCTTTCCTTATTAGTAAGTTCTCTCATGCTCTGAAGCAGTGTATCTTTTTTTCCCCCTGAGGTCAGAACTGAGAAAGCAGAGGTGAGATCTTACCAGAGGGTGAGGTGAGGGACAGTGTTCAGGACTAGGGTGCTTGGTTGAGCCTCATCTAATTTTACTGAGTGATCAGAGTGTAAGGTGCTGTAGGCAGCATGGCTGGGCCTGTGTAGAAAGGAATCATGGAATTCTGAGTTTGAACAAAGTGGCTTCAAGCAAATCATGTCCCCTTACTAAGCCTCTGCTGCTCCTGGGAGGATGAAAGAGAACCAGGCTGGGCTCAAACCTGTAGGTGGAGAGGCCTCACCGAGCATCCACATTTGAAGTGTGCAGCTGTGTCTGCTACTTGGTGGATTCTTCTCTGGCCTTTGAATCCAGATGCTGGGCTCAAACCTGTATGTTGGGACTGGCATTGTGGCCCAGTGGGTAAGGCCTTTGTCTGCAATGCCAGCATCCCATATGTGTGCCAGTTTGAATTTTGGTTGCTCCATTTCTGATCCAGCCCCCTACTAGTGTGCCTAGGAAGGCAGCAGAAAATGGACCCTGGTGCTTGGGCTCCTGCACTTGTGTAGGGGAGGTCTGGAGGAAGCTCCTGGCTCCTTGTTTTGAGCTAGTCCAGCCCTGGCCCTTTCTTTATGGCCATTTGGGGAATGAGGCAGCAAATGGAAAATCAATCTCTCTCTCTCTCCTACCTTTCAAGTACATAAAAGAAATCATTTTTAAAAACAAACAAACAAGAAGACCCCAAAAAACTCACAACCTTGCTCCTTCTCCCAGGAAACTTGAGATTTCAATCTTTTAGAATATGTTTATTTATCTATTTTCACTCTCTGTGAAAGACACACAGAGAGAAATAGCTTCTACCTGCTGCTTCACTCGCCAAATGCTACAGCACAGCAGCCAGAGCAAACCAGGAGCCCAGAACTCGGTCCAAGTCTGGCACATCCGTACAGACATCCAAGGGTGCATATCTGTAGGAAGCTGGATTGGTAACAGAGCTAAGCTGAAGCAGGCACTCTGACATGGGACATGGGCATCCCAAGTGGCGTCTTCACCACCATTGCATCGGACACCTGCCTCTCAGCTGTCAGTTTTAGTGATGGAGTTGGCTGCATCTTGTTTTAGGCCCTCCTTGCACCTGTTGGAGAGCTCCGACCCCATGAGGCTCAGGCACTGATGGAAGGTGCCTTCTTTCTCTCTAGAGCATTTGGTCTGGTCTATAGGAAATGGATCTTCATTCCACCTGGGAGGAATTTGACAGTGAATCAACAATGAGTTTTTAAAAAGCTTTTAGTCAGCACATTAGGTTTGAGTGGAGGTGCCGCTGCTAAGTGGTGACTTCATTAAGGGCAGGGCTTGGGCCTGTGTGTCCAGTGTTGTACCTAGGGCATGGCAGACAACAAATGCTCGGTAGAATTCTGGTGGAATGACTGACCAAAGGAGAAACATTCTAGTTACCTCTAAGGGCTTAAAGCTGGGTGACAGAGGAAGAGAGAAGGCTGGGAGTGTTACCTGCAGTTTGTACATACTAGGTGGTCAGGGATTGAGTCCCTCTGTGCCTGGGGATGTCTCTGAGTCCCTGAAGTGCTCCCAGTTCTGCATGCTTGTTTTCATTCTGCACCCTGAGAATCTAATACTTGGTGAACCAAGAAGGACACAGTCAGATATGCTGTTGGGGAAAAGGACAAGTAGGGAAAAGATGAGGATATCAGTAACAACAGGGACTTTCTGAATATCTTGCATTAGGATCTTGATTTTACTTCATGCATTCTTCATAACAATAATCCTTTGCTACACAAGCATATTTATGCTATTTTCCAGGGTGCAAACTTTCATAGTTCCCAGTTGTAGGGTTCAGAGGGAGGGGTGAAATTCATGGTACAAGGCTGCCTTCACACACTTGGGGTTGTGTAGAGGTTAAGGATATCACCAGAGAGCAGCTTTTTGGTGCCTGCTTCCCCTGAGCTGGGCTGCAGATTGCCTTTCAGAAGGGAGGGTAGAGTCATTCTGAGTAGACCAGGGTCTGACGTCCTTCTGGGGCCAGGAGCACCTGCCTTTCTGTGGTTCACAAGTTTCCCAGGGTTCCTGGTACCCTTGGTATTGTCCCCTGCCCTATGGAGGCAGCCTAGCCTCAGATTCATCCCTGACATGGTGGGATGGCTGCTGGGGCTTGCCTTGGAAGCTATGGCCAAAGCCACCTCCCAACTGTTTTTGCCCAGTGAAGCAGGTGTTAGAGGAGCAGGGGGTGTTATCAGGGTTTGGGCCAGATATCCTTAGAGGTCACAAGTAGAAAGTAAAAGAGGTCACAGAACTCAGTAGCTGGGTTGCAATCTGGGATTGCTCTAAGAAAAGCATACTTTAAGGCTAGGTTGGCAGGACCAGGCCCACTTATTATTTCTTAGGGTTGTGGAGATGAACTTAACTGCCACATGGGATGGTCCATCTTTGTGTCACTTGCTGGCCAAATGACTTTGTGGAAGTCACAAACTCAAGGTGAAGATTCTGTGATAGCCCTAGGCAGCTGGACTGTGGCAGCAACGATATGAATTCTTTTAAGTCTGAAACAGGGGGCTAAGGCCCAGGATTTGGCTCCTGCCAATGATACCTTTCTTTAGTTTTGCCCCAGTGCCTTGCATGGTGTGAGGCTCAGCCTTAATTTCGTCTGTGTCTCGACCCGAGGAGTTGGTTACCCAATGATGGGCTTTGCAGTAATGTCTTACCCATTCACACTCAGGCCCACTTGACTAGATCTTTCCCATCAGGTCCCTCATGCGAGCTTCCTATGGGCTCTAGGGGCAGCATGTATGTGAGCTCCACTTGGTAGTGGAGCAAGCTCCGACTGCAGGGGCGACAGCCTGCTCCGGGCTGCTCAGCCAGCCCCTGACTGAGGAAGTCAGTGTCCTTGCCCTGAACCAGCCCAGATCTTGACACCTGGGAGGGCTTCTCTGCAGAGGACCTGGCAGCACAGTCCACTCTGGGGCCAACCCAGGCAGGGAGCTGTGGGGTCTCTTCCTTGCTTCTGCCCCAGCCAGGCTTCCTGCTCTTGTCTGGGTGGCTCTCAGAAGGGGCAGGAAGTGGTTTGAGTGATCACAGTTTGAGTGCTGGCCCCCAGGTTTGACTGTGATCGGTGGTCTCTTACTGGGGGCCTTAAGCTTGTTTTCCTCATCTTGTTGGTAAGAATGGGCACCAGGTGGGAGGAGGGAGCGATTGTGAAACCCTTTGAACTACGTTTTTCTCCTTAGGGTTATAGGCCATGCGTTGGTGGGGGGCTCCCCTGAGATGTACAGAGCCACTTGTTTACCTGATAGCTGCCTGGGCTGGGGGTGGCAGGAGGAGGCTCGGGAGATACACAGACCTCTGGTGGGCTCAGTCGTGTGTTCACAAGTTCCCTTGAAGAGAACCCCCAAGCCCTCAAACTGGGACTCTCTTTCCTGAAGGTGACCTTGCTTCTCTCTCTGTCCCTTGTTCCCTCTTTATGGTTTGAATCATCTGTGAGTTGAGGAGTTGCTGACCAAGCTGAAGTATCTCCCAGGCACCATGAAGCCTGAGACTCCCAGAATCCTGTGGGATACCTCATTTCTGATCTTGGCTTTTCTGAGTGAAAGAATCACAAGCACGTGTTAGGAGTGAATTTTTACTGCCCACACAGGCACTGTAGTTCTAGGGAAGCATCTCGTTTACTCCCCACAGCACCCCAGTGTTGGGGAAACAGGATTTGCACGTGGCCATCTGACCTCAGAGCTTGTGCTCTTGCCTGGGAACTGGGGCAGCAAGGACCACTTGTTCCTGATTTGGGATTGGCCAGGGTGAGCCAGGTTCCTCCAGCACCCTTGTTTAGTGAAGGACAGGCTCTGATAGTTGTGGGGAAGCCCATTGTCTCTGCTTCCAATACAGAGCCCAGTCTGTGGCCAAGACAGCAGAGCCACCTGTGTGGGGAGTAGTGGGGATGGGGGATGGTACAAGGGCCAGCGGTATTCCTGCCATTGACTGGTCTATAGGGCCTATGGACCCAGAGAGGTAAGATCAGGATTTTTTCCCCCCAAATATGAGCAGTTTCTTGATTTGTATGGAGGTCGGGGGAGAGGGCACACACTGACAGGTCTGATTCCTGGCTTGGCTCACTGATGCCTCTGTCACAGTCAGTGGGTCCCAGCTCTGACCCTGCCTGGAGTTCTCTGTTTACTTGCCTATGTTTCTCACTAGAATGTGGAACAATTCCTGGAGGCCTGAGACCTGCCTGGAGCCTCTGTACAGTCTCAGCACTTTCCATGGGGTCTGACACAAAGTAGATGCTCAGGAAACAGGAGTAGTCCCCATTCCCAGCTCCTACAGAGCGTTGCAAGGGTGATAAGTTACCTCATGATTCCAACCCCCTCTGTTTCACAGAATCAGGCAATCCTAGCAAAGCAAAGTCCTCCACAGGCCTGGGGAAGAAGTCCCGGCTGATGAAGACAGTGCAGACCATGAAGGGCCATGGAAACTATCAGAACTGCCCGGTCCTGAGGCCACATGTCCCGCACTCCAGCTACGGCACCTACGTCACCCTGGCCCCCAAGGTCCTGGTGTTCCCTGTCTTTGTTCAGGTAAGCCTGTAGCTAGCCCCAAGCTCCCCTTGGAGAGGAGAAATGGCTTCAGATGCTCAGTGTCCTGGGGTTTCTCCGAGGGAGCAGAGAGTTCCAGAAGGATGCATGGGGAAATGTGAGGGGTAAGGAAGGTAGGCAGGTACTGTCACCATCTGGATGATGTGCAGTGCCTGCTTGCCAGTCTGGGTGATGTGCAGTGCTTGCTTGACAGGGTCCTGCTGTCTGCCTGCAACTGTTTCTTGTTTGGAAATGGTCCAGGGAGAGCCCAGAGGTCTGATCTCTTATCAGGTCTCCTTGATCTCAGCAAACCTGTGTGCCAGTGCGCCCTGGTGGCCCAGAGCTTTCCAGAGCATTTTTCTTTCTCTTCCTCCCTGTTTCCTTCTCCTTCTCATTACTACTCTGTCATTCTGGTAAAACTAGTGGTAACAGTAGGTGTCTCTTCTGTATTCAAATACACATTTAAAAGAACCGAACAGATTACATTTCATATCCTGTTGCCCTGTTAATACACACATTAAAGCATGAACCCTGCTAAGGCTGCACATCATTCCTTGGGTTGTTTTCTGCTGGCTGCACATTCTTCCGTGCTATGGCTGTGCCGCCTTCATTTCATGAGTTCTCCATTCAGACACTTCTGAGTGTCTATCCTTCGTCTATTGTGGATAACTCTCTGATGAAAATCCTTGCACATGCATTACCTCTGATTATTTTCTTTGGAAGAGTATTCCTAGAAGCCACATGGCTGGGTCATTGGTCATAAACATCCTTAAAGGCTTTTTACACACTTGATCACAGCCTTGTTTGGGAAGATTCTATTCGTTTAGCCTCTTTTCAGCACCTCCAAGAGGATGCAGTCCCAACAGCTTCATTTCTCACCATGCTTCCTACTCTGGTCTTGGCAGCTGCCTACCCCAGGGCCTGTCATTTGTCCTGTGCATCTAGAACTCACACTGTGGTTTGTTGGATGCATCACTGGGACACAAATGCATCTCTTGCACAGCTTTCTGGGCACAGCCTGGCTTCTACCAGTCTCTGGGTTGCCTCTCTTTCTTAGGATGTAACATAACGGCCTTGCCCTCCCAGGAAGCTATTATTTTATTTTGTTTTTGATTTTTAAAGAAGATTTAGTTATTTGTATTGGAAAGGTAGATTTATAGAGAGAAGGAGAGGCAGAGAGAAAGAGTTTTCATTTGCTGGTTCATTCCTGAATTGGTCGCTGTGGCCCAAGCTGGGCTGATCTGAAGCCTGGAGCCAGGAGCTTTTTCCAGGTCTCCCAGGTAGGTTCAGGGTCACAAGGTTGTGGGCCATTCTCTACTGCTTTCTCAGGCCACCAGCAGGGAGCTGGATTGGAAGTGGAGCAACTGAGACACTAACTGACACCCATACAGGAGGTGGAGGATTAGCCAGTTGAGTGTCACCCAAGCTTCTTTTTTTTTTTTAAATAAACAATTAAAAGTTAGTTTTTCAAAGTTAAACTTTTAAAATTGTGAAATACAAAAGCTAAAAATGATGTCTGACGCTTAAATGTCTGATCTGATGAGTAAGGTGTCTGCTAAGATGAGGAGATAGACTGGGACTGCCATTTTAGAAGCCTGTGTGTCTCTGCTGCTTATCCTGTGTCCTTCGCTGTCCTGACGGCCAACATCTCCTTGTTTTTCTTTTGTTGGCTATTGACATATGCTTCACATACATTTGGTGTGGCCTCTTGCTAAATATGGTTTAATAAAACCATCCCATGTCTGGTTTTTAGCTGCTGCTACTCGTGCTTCATGTGATTTATGAGCTTCATTTGGGTTGTTGCGTGCACTTGCTGTTTGTTTCATTATCTTCCTTCCAGCCCTTGCAAGGCATGTTATAAATAGATGTCCACAAGGCCCTGGTCTGCTGGGTAGAGCAGGGCCTGCCAGGGAACTCAGGACTTAGGGAGCTCCTTCCGGGGCCAAATGGGAGGCAGGTGAGAGGTTTGGGGGAGACTTGGTCACCTGGGAACTGGTGGCTGAGAAGGAGTTACGTGGCTCAAGTGGGTAATGAATACAGAACAGGGCCTGGCCTGGAAGGGACCCAAGTGACCAAATCTCTTGGCATGTGGTACCCAGGATACTTCTAGGGTCTGATGGCTGGGACCTGCCTGGGAGGCAAGAATAAGATGATGGAGAAGTAGAGGTGGAGGGGAGACTGGGAACTCAGTGTCAGGAAGCAGGGAGTTCAGAGGAGGTCTGCAGAGGGCCTCAGCCGGTGACTTCCTGCCTGAAAGTGTGGCTGTCACGTGAGTGTTGGTGGGGAAGGTGGTAGCCACAGTTCCACAACAGACTGGAGCATGTCCTTCCGTTTCCAGCTTGCATTTGAGGGGGCAGGGGACACGTGGGTCTGTGGGCCGCTGGCTGACAGTCCCCTCTCTGGCTGTCAGAGGCCTCTCCAGGATTGGGACTTGGCAGGTCACCACCCTGCCCTGCCTCAGCCCTGCCAGGCTCTCTGAACCCACTCGGCTCAGGCCTTGTCTTGCTTTCAGCCTCTAGATCTCTGCAACCCAGCCCGGACACTTCTGCTGTCGGAGGAACTCCTATTGTACGAGGGGAGGAACAAGGCTGCTCAGGTAAGACTCACACTCGTTTGCCTGGGGAGGCTGACTTTGGGGCCTCTCACCCTTCTCCCTTCCTGACAGTTTTGCAATTGAACCATCTCAGGCTATAGGAGGCCTGGCGAGTCTCCCTGTCCCCCATCCCCTGCCTCACCCTTACCAAATGGCTAACCTGCTCTTTCTCATATATTTTTGGTGATGGTGAGCTCAGCTCCTGTCAGAGCTGTTCAGTCCTTGGCTGGTTGGGAGGTCTCCCTAGCCCCTAGTTAGTCCCTGCTTCCTGAAAGGTGCACACACCTGTGCCACACTGTGATGAGTGGCTTTGGAGGGGAGAAGACGAAAGCAGTTAGCCAGAAAGATGTTTTAGGGACATGTTGATGATGCAAGTTTTCTGATTCTCTATTAACCCAAATCCCAAATCCCCTGCTGATATGAGTCCATGATTTCTCCTAGCCAGACCAATGGGGCTTGGGGGTGGGGGTGGGGCCGTGCTTCCTGGATGCTCAGCCTGCTTAGTGCTCGTTGTAGAAGCTCACTTACCCACACAATCCCCCAAGTGCCCCCGGAAAAGCTCAGCCCCTGCATTTTGAGCTGTTTGGTAAGAAAAATGGGTGACCTGGAATGTGGCCAGGTGAGGGTAGAGGGATTCTGGCAGTTATGTCCTCATGCAGAACTGGCTTTGCCAAGTTCAAGCGTGGCCTGGGGTAGTGGACAGCTCAGAAAATACGGAAGCAGGAAGCCCAGATTTACCCCAGCTCTGCTACCATTCTCACAATATGATTTCTTCCCACTCCCTCCGTCTTCCCATCTTTGCAGTGGATATGTGTGTGTGTGTTCAAGGCAGCGAGAGCAGAATCTGAGGTTGGCTGACTTACCAGCTTAAGCATCTTGGGGCACTGTGTTTGCGCAAAAGCCATTGTGTTATCTAATCAGGCAGACCAGAGTTCAGAGGTTTCAAACGGGCATGGTTTTTGTCAGGGAGCTCCCTGAGGAAGCTGCACACTCATTTCTGCCACACTGGTGTTGTTTGCCAGCTTTCTGAGCATCTCCTCTGAACTGCCTTGCTCGTCAGGGGTTGGAGCTAGGTTTTAGCAACCAAGAGTCCCTTGGAGCTGTGTGTGATGAAAATGCATGTGGTTGTATCAGGAGTGCAAGGGTCAGAGGGTGAGGCATAAAATCATGAGGGCGAGAGGAAGGCAGTTGGAAAGGGCAGCCACTTCAAAACGTAGACAAGGAAGGAGCCAGCATTGTGGTGTGGTGGATAAAGGCGCTGCACACTAATGCAACATTCCACTTGAGTATCGGTTTGGGTTCTAGCTGCTCTACTTTCTATTGAACTCCCTTGTACTATGCCTGGGAAGACAGTAGAAGAAAGCCCAAGTGGTTAGGCCACTGTATCAACATGGGAGACCTAGAGGAAGCTACTGGTTCTTGACTTTGGTCTGGCCCAATCATGGCTATTGGGACCATTTTGATAGTGAACCAGTAAATAGAGTATGTTTCTCTCTGTAAATATACCTTTCAACTAATAGAGAAATGAATCTGAAAAAATAAAAATAATGAAAGGATATTATGAAAAAAGTTCGCGGAAAGTGAAATTAAAAGCTAAATGTGTTCTGCTAAAATGTTCTGGATTCCATGCTTCTGAGAGCTCTTCAAAAGGTTGAAGAAAAATACATGTTTTATAAAGGCTACACATGAAATAAACTTATCTTTTAATTATGTTTGAATTCCATTCTGATATACCCTTACACATGTCTAGATTTTCTCTTTTACATTTTGCTTACCTTCAAACCTGCAAAAATTTTTTATGCCTTGTTTGTTTATTTGAAAGGCAGAATCCCGGAGAGAGGTATTGGGGACGGGTAGGGAACAGAAAGAGATCTTCCATCTGCTGACTCACTTTCCAAATGACTAGAGCAACTGGCACTGGGCCAGACTGAAGGCAGCAGCCTGGATCTCCATCTGAGTCTCCCACACAGGTGGCTGGGGCCCAAGGACTTAGGCCATCTTTTGCTGTTTTGTCAGACAGGAGCATTTGCAGGGAGTTTGATGGGAAGCAGAGCAGTGGGGACTCAAACCAGCACTCTGATACAGGATGGTGTGGCAAGTATCAACTCAATCCATTGTGCTACAGGGCTGACCTCTAGCCTATTGGAGTTGTTCTAGTGTGTCTTCCCTGTAGACACACAGGGAAGTAGATCCCATAAGTTGAGTGTTCCCACTCTGTGGTTGTGGAAACTGAGGCTGCAATGAGATTCCCTGGAAACTGTATGTTTCAAGGCTAGGGAAGGCTGGAGCCAGGAATTCCTATCCCAGTCTGTGGCTCAACACTGCTTCCTGGGATCTCATTCTGCCTCTGGCGGGACTTTAAAAACGAGCCAATTAGTCCAAGCTCAAGCCATTCAGAGGAACCTTTGCCTTATACACCTTTGGAGCCTTAAAACTCAGAACATCCACCCACCCCCCTGAAGATTGAAGGAAGCGATCTTTTAAATAGATTTATTTATTTTCATTGGAAAGTCAGATTTACAGAGAGGAGGAGAGACAAAGATCTTCCGTCTGCTGGTTCACTCCCCAAGTGGCCACAACGGCCGGAGCTGAGCCGATCCGAAGTCAGGAGCCAGGAGCTTCTTCCAGGTCTCCCACACAGATGCAGGGTCCCAGGCTTTGGGCCATCCTTGACTGCTTTCCCAGGCCACAAGCAAGAAGCTGGATGGAAAGTGGAGCAGTTGGGATACGAACTGGTGCCCACATGGGATCCTGGAGGATGCAAGGCGAGGATTGTAGCCACTTGGCTATTGCACGAGACCCGAAGCAAGCAATTTAACAAGTAAAATACATTCCTTCCTCTTGCACTGTGACAGTAGTTAAGGATGTGACCCTTGGTGCCTTATTACGTTATGGAGGCCAAGAATACAAACCGACTCAACAAAGATTTGGATAAATCCATTGAGCCTCTGTGTTGGCTGGGCCCTCCAGAATGGTTTCTTCCAGTTGCTTCCCTGTAACTTTGCAGCTACAGAGTTCTTGGTCAGCTTTTGAATTTGTACGGGAAGCATTCCTGGGGAATGGAAGCTTGAAATTGTAGAAAGTATCTTTATGCACAATGAGTATCTTTCTGGATTATTCTTTTCCCTTGCTTCTTTGTCTTATCTCTTCTCTCAGCAGGCTCAGATTTGTTAATGTCTGTGAGCTGATCCAGTCCCACACCATGAACTGCCCTTATCACACCCTGCACTAAAAATCACACCCTTAATGTGTCCTGAGATCGGACCAACGAGCACTTCAGAGCAGCCTCATTGAAACCTTCCAACTATAATTACTGCGCATGTGCCATGGAGCCAGGTTCCAGGAATATTGTGAAGCACAAGGCAGACACACCCTTACATTACATCCTGACTCCTTCAGCTTACCCATTAACCAAGGCACCAAGGTTTTTTTCTGCAAACCCTGCCCTTAGGCTGGATTCCCAGGCGAAGGTATAGTTATGGCAGCTTAGGAGAAATCACCTCCCAGTTTGTGACGATTTTGGCAACCAGGCGATCCCAGCAATGCCTGGCCCTTTGGGAAAACAGGTGCATCGTTGGAGTAAATGTGAAGACACCTGTGACTGCCATGGACTGGGCAGGGGAGCTAGCAGGTAACTGGACCGTGGAGATTGCATTACTCTGCTGTGGGCTGCTGTGAATGCGGCTGGAGTCAAGCCAGCAGGATGCTGGTGACGTGGGAGGGGGGCCACATGCCCTCCCTGGCATGTTTGCCCTCTGCCTTGCCTGCAGCTGTGTGCCAGTTCTGTCCTTTCCCTGACCTGACCCTTTGGGGAAATTTTTCATTCATGCCTTAATCACTTCCTGTCTAGACCATATTCTCAACTCTGGGACTCTGTGGCCCAGCATGGCCTGGGGCTGTTTTCACCTGGCCTAGGCTCCTTCCATCCAGCCTTTCCTGGGTCTGGGCCATCTTTTGCCTACGCTGGTTGTCTTCTCCAGTGCTTCCTCTGTTGGCTTTCCTAAGGGTCCAGAGATGACTGCCGGATTGCCCTTGTGAGGGTTGTAACTAATTTAGAGCCTTGTTGCTTAGCTTGCACTTTGAAGTTCATGCCTCAGACAGCCAACCCCTCACATGCTTATGAACTCTTATCTCTTGTTTTTCCCCCTTCCTTTAACTACTTTCATATTGTTTTGTCTCCTTTTGTTCTGTTTGGAATCCCTTTTTGGATTCTTTGATGCTCAAAAGCAGGATAATTACAGGGTCTGCCAGCCCAGGCTGAGGAGCCATGGATAGGCCACTCAGCCTCTCTGATCTATCCAGTCCTCCATGGTGCGGTCCCTATCAACCCATGGCTCTGCATCCTCCATGATTGGGCTCCACTGGAGAAGCCAGAGCTACTGCCAACCTCTAGCTTGATGACATCTGTCCCCTATTGTGTGTGTGGCCCAGATTTCCTATGCCCTTATGTTACTTTCAGAAAGCCAAGTGGTTCTTGGAATATAAGATATTTTGAAATTACAATAATAACAGTCTCATTGCAAAACAATGGAAATTGAGCACAAATGTGTAAAGTAAAATCCCACTCTCCCAGAGCATAAGGAGTGTAATGAGTATTCTCGGATCCTTAGAGAGGCCAATGCCATGGTGTATTTATAGGTTAAGCCTCCACCTTTGGTGAATACATCTCGTGTAGACAACTGTTTGAGTCCTGGCTGCTCCACTTCCAACACAGCTCACTGCAAATATACTGGGAAATCAACAGAGGATGGCCTAAGTCCTTAGGCCCCTGCAGCCATGCGGGAGATCTGAAAGAAGCTCCTGGATCCTTGTTTCAGACTGGTATAGCTCTGGCCATTGTAATCTTTTGGGGAGTGAATCAGCAAATGAAAGATATGTCTTTCTTTTTCTCTATATAAATCTGTCTTTCAAGTAAAAATAAAAAAAAATTTTAAATAAAGATCTGTAGGGGTGAGGTGCCTAGATTAAAATGCTCCTTGAGAAACCCACATCCCACATTGGAGTGCCAGAGTTCAAATCCTGCTGATGCATCCTGGAAGGCAGCATGTGATGGTTCAAGTACTTGCGTACATACTACTCTTACAGGCAACCCAGACTGACCTCTGGTCTCTTGACGTCTTCCTGGCCCACGCCTGGCCAATGTGGATATTTGAGTAGTGAAATGAAAGTTAGAAGATCTCTCGGCCTGTCTATATCTCTCTGCCTTACAAATTAAACTAAATATAGTTAATTAAAAATAATTTACTAGAGAGATTTATGGTTTTGTTTTACAAAAGTGGATCACACTCTAGGTATTTCTGCACCATGTACTATTTTCTGATAGATTTCTATTTTTGCCTACAGAGTTCTACTTTATTCTCTTAATAGTCATAACAGTTCTGCCACATGAAGGTGACATAACTTATTTTATCTGTCCTCTTTTTACATTGTTTTCATCTTTCAAATGCCAGAGTATTGTCAAGAACGTCCTTGCATATTGCTATCCACACATTCATTTGTTCTTGCAGGATAGGGTCTTACAAGTGAACTTTGGGGTCGTCTTTCACAATTTTATAGCTAAATGTCCGCATGTTGACTCCTTACACTTAAGCAATAATCCAACATACTCTCGCTGTCCCCGTGCGTATGTCCCGAGTACTCTGGCAATTCGTTTTACTAAATAAGAGATGGAGTGTCAGGTTTTTACATCCCAAATAGGAGTTCAAATAATTAATATTTTGTTTTCTTTGGGGGAATCTAAAATTGGATTTTATTGCTTTTGCTGAAAGGCCATGGTAGGATTTACACAACAAAGAACAGTGTAATCCTCAGTGGCATTAGGGGATCAAGTGGATTTTTTTTTTTTTAGCCTAGAAATATGCTGGGCGTGCCTGTTGGTTTACCTACAATGTCTAAAAATAGTCTTCTGCTTTGTTTTTTTTTTTTTGGAGCAAAAAATACATAAAGGAGATAAAAGGCATGTACATATCTATAGTGGAGGATGAGGAACTGGCTTTTGCTTGAACAGATTTCTGATGAATGCAGCTAGAGTTTTTCACAAGGGCTTTGGAAATAGAACCTCCCTGTGCACGATGCCTGACTTGAGTTTCCAGAAGACTTTGGCGAGAAGGACCTAGGACCCAGCAGGAGGTAGTCATTTGATCACAGAGGTGGGCTGGGGACCTTGTACTCCAGAGGAACCTTCAGGGTAGGTCTGCCATGGGGCACGAAAGTCCCTCTTTGTGCCCTGTTCCATTTCTCCTACTCTGAGGAGTGGAAACGTAGGAAAGTGGCGGTTGTGGGGGGCTGTCTCCACTGCAGGCAGCTCTTTGCACAGATCCGGGTTGCTCTTGTTCTGCCCCAGATGCCAAGGCATGCCCTCTGTTACTGTCCGGGGGGCTGTGGTTCCCGTGTCCAGGGCACAGTCGGAGCAATCAGTTCTGTTTGTCGTCTCCCGGCACAGGTGACCCTGTTTGCCTACTCGGACCTGCTGCTCTTCACGAAGGAGGACGAGCCAGGTCGCTGCAACGTCCTGAGGAACCCCCTCTACCTCCAGAGCGTGAAGCTGCAGGAAGGTGAGAGGTGCCCCTCTGGGAACAGGCTGCAAGTGGCTGGCTCAGCACTGGCATTCCATTCTAGGCTGTGCCCTGAGCTTTCCAGGGACATGTTTATCCTCCGGAGCAAGTGCGTGGGAAGAACTTTGTCCTCACACAGACCTGTGCCCGTATCTTAACCCAGCCTCTCATGAACAGATGACCTTGGAGGCAAGTGACTTAGCCTCTCTGTTTCCTCTGTGTGAGTGGGGGATTTACAATAGCATCTTAGAAGATTGTGAAGATCCAATAAGGGCATATATCCAAAGGGCTGGCCCCCCCAAGGGTGCCCAATAAGTGCTTGTTGCCAATCATCTTGTGGAAGGGGCCTATTGCCCCTTCTGCCTCCAGCTGTGTGGCTTGTGGGAGTGTGGCGTGAATTGCTAGCCCTAACTTTGCATCACATCTCCTCACTTCAAGCTGGCTGGTCGGGAAACCAGCTGCGAGTATCTGTGGCGTGGCTTGGTTTGGCGCCTGAGGTCTCCGCTGCAAAGGGCTCTATTTCCTCTCCCAGATTATAAAAACAACAACAGACCTGTTTGAGCTCAGGGGGACAGAGGCAGGGAGGAAAATGTGACCTAGCAAAAGAATTCTGCTTGGGCGGGTTTTGCTCTGGGAAAACTTCCTGACTGTTTGCAAAGCCACACTGCACACAGGGCCGGCCACTCCTTCCCTGGAAGCAGTCTGTGGGAGAACAGCTCTCACCGTCTCTGCACAGGAAGGCAGGAAGGGGCTCTGAACTTTTCCTTCTCCGGCTCTGGCTTTCTCCTGCCGCACCACTGACAAGGGTGGCTCCTGACAGGCAGGCAGGCAGGCTCACCTGGCTGTGGGGCAGTAAAGACAAGCAGTCCCCTGAGTTGCTATCCTGGGAAGCTCCCCTGGACCAGCCAGAGGGAGACAGGCTTGAGGTCCAGCAACTCTGCCCTTGGCCATTTGGGTGCTCACCTGCTGCTGTCTGGCACCCAGCTCCCTCCATGCTCTTCTCTCCCCTCTCCCCCTACATGTACGTTTGTGCCCAGGTACAAAGTATCAGCTCTGCTGCCAGCTCCCTGTCCCCAGCTCATATAGCCTAGCCCAAAATGTGAGGAGCACTGCCTGGGGGTCAGGGGACATGGATAGTGTGTCACTCCAAAAGCTGGACCTTTGCTCTGTGCAAGGGTCTGGGCCCTCTGCCAGGTATGGGCCCAAGTCCAGAACTGTTTGCTTCCTGCTGTAAAGAAGGGAGGGGAAAGAAGGCTGCATTTCCAGGTGGAAGGGAAGGCTGGGGAATGGAGAGGGCAGTGGCAGACCTGCAGCAGCCATTGGGTGGGAAGTCTGGCCTTGGCCTTGCTGCTGAGCAGCCAGACAGCCACCCTTGCTCCTTCCCTCTTCCAGGCTTAAGCTTGTCTGATGGGGAAAGAAGGTTGGGGCCAGCTCTGACACCTCCCAGACAAAACCCCCGAAAGATAACAGAGAACTCCCCCCCGACCCCCAAGAGCCCAGCAGTGTCTGTACCTTCCTGTCTTCACTGCCCAGGCCCAGACTAGGACCTGTTTGGATATTCCCTCCCAGAGCTCCAAGATCCAAGACTTAAAGTTGAGGGAAGGGATGCAACTGTTAATCGCAATGCTGAGCTGAGGGTGACCATGGCCGGCTGCCTGCATGTGCAGTGTCCTCGGGCTAGAGACCACATCCTCGCCCTGCCCTTGGTGGGCCCACTTGAGCAGGGCTGGCGCTGGCCACACTTGTCCATGTCAGAGCTGAGAAAGAAGGCCAGTGGAGCCTGTTGGGGTGATGTGGGAGAGCTGTGTGCTCCTGCTCTGAACGGGCTTCAGGTGATCTTCAGGAATCCCTGGGGCTGCTGAGAAGAAAGCATTAAGGACACAGCAATGCTTAAGGCAGGTCCCAGCCATCTCTGAAACTTTCACCCACCCCTCCCCCAAGGCCAGCTTGTAGGTTCCGAGGTTCCCGGAAGTCCAGGGCTTCCTCCTGCAGCCGTAGTTGAAACCTCAGAACTCATTGTCCTGAGTCTGGTGCTCAGTTTCCTGGCTGCTTCCCCAGGCCCTGGAGATTCACCATAGCAGCAAGGGCCTGAGTCAGGCTTTAGAAGCTGGGAAAGAGGCCTCAGCTGGACTCCCTGTGAGCAGGATTGTCTCATTAACATTGCTCATGGCAGGAAACTGGTTTCTGGTTTGTCTCTTTGAAATCTGACATGAATGTCATGGTGCGCAAGGATGGTTCTGGCCTGACCTGCTGGTAGTTGGCACTGGCTCAGGACTGGTCCCTGGGAGCAGGGAGCCGCTCTGCCCCAGGGACCAAGGACTCCCTGTATAACATCTGAAGAATCTTTAACTCCTGAGGCCATGCACACAGCCAGGCCTAGCACGGGACACCGAACATCATGGGTGCTCCATGAACATTTGTTGCACGAGTGAATGAATGACCACAGGGAAATGCTGTCACAGCCCAGAATAGAAAGGGGTGAGATGGTTGTCGGAGGGGGGGGGTGCACACTTCCTTCTGGGAGATCACTGAAATTCTGCCTGCCCTCCTCCTGCCCAGCCTTCAGCTGGCCTGCGGGGAATGGGATAGGAACAGGCAGAGAGCTGGTGCTCACAGTCAGGGCCTCTCCTGCTGGCCGGGCCCACTGTGGCCTCTTCCTGCCCCCGCTGCCCACCTGCTGGCTTTGTTTCTCTTTGTATCTCTGCCTCCCAGGTGGCAACATCACGCCCACAGCGTGTCTTCCTGACAGGCTCTAGTCTTAAGGAGCAGGCAGCAAGATGGAATCAGAGAGTGTGGGTCAGGCCAACACCCTGAAAAGCTGGGAGTGAGGGCCCTGGTGTGAGTGCAGACTGGGTCCCAGGGCAGCTAGTTCACCAGCAGCTCCCTAGATAAAAATAATCCTGTGCGGGGCGGGGGGTGGGGAGGGGCAGGGCTACCAGCCAAAGCTTAACATTAACAGCTGGCAAGTTGATGGGGGCTTGATCCTTGGCCCAGCATTCGCCCTGGGGAGCCAGGCACCCAGTATTGAAAACCTAGCTGCACAGGTCGCCACCGCAGGAATGTTTGGAGTTTGAATCTGAGACCATTCTATGTTGGCTCTGTGTGGGCGTCTGGGGAAGGAGCCAGTCAGAGATGCCTTCCCCTCTGGAGTGCAGGGTCTCGTGGAAAACCCATGGTGGGGCTGCGGGGGCGGAGGTGAGGCTGTGGTTTTCCACAGGCTTAGGAGGCCACCGCCTGAGTTCAAACCCCAGCCTTGGTCAAGTTACTTTGTCCTGCTGGGCTTGTCTTTGGATCTGGAGAATCGAAGAGGAGAGGGTCACGTGAGTGGTGGAGATTGGACTCTCCGATCCAATCACAGAGGACTCTGTGGAAGTGACAGAGGGTCATTTCAGGGCTCCTGCCCCCTCCCCATGATGATGTTCCTGCCTGCCGTGGTGGGACATGAGACACACTCAAAGGCCATGTGGTTCCCTGTTGGCCCAGCATTTAGAGAGTTGAAAGGAAAACGTGGAGGGGTGTGACATCGTAGTCCTCTCCTCCAGCCAGCCGGAGAGACCCT
The DNA here is from genome assembly GCF_017591425.1 of Ochotona curzoniae. Classification (NCBI taxonomy): domain Eukaryota; kingdom Metazoa; phylum Chordata; class Mammalia; order Lagomorpha; family Ochotonidae; genus Ochotona; species Ochotona curzoniae. The sequence continues at coordinate 71,160 of NW_024466988.1, read as the reverse complement.
GCTGGGTCAAGCCCTGACAACCCGCTCCTGCACAGCTGTGGCTCCCTTGGTTCTTTATGTGGCTCTGAGCCGTGCTGAGCACTGCCCCCATTCCATCCGTCTCTCAGAGTGCTGGCAGCGTGAGCTGTGACAGGGAGCAGATCTCAGTGAGCAACTGCAGTAATGCAGGGTGGTCAGGCCAGGAGGGAGCCGGCTGTCTGTCTCTTTCTGCCAGGGCATCAGTCTGGCCTCCCCAGCACAGGGAAGTGTGTCCCAGCATGTGTTCCCCTGACCTTGGCCACATGTCTCCTTGAGGCTCATCTCCTGAGCTTTCTCAGGCCTCCTGGAGTGTTCTCTTGTGTCATTGCCAGCTTTTCGAACAGACGTTCTGTCTGTTGCCCCCCATAGGCCTGTTGGCTGTCTCTTGGCACCAGGGTCTGCTTGTGGAAAGGTCAGCAAGCAACCCAGTGCATCTGTTAACAGGAAAGCAACCACCTCTTCTGGTGTTCCACCCTCAGCAGCACCAGACCCGGCAGATCCCAGAGACTGCAGTTTGTTCAAACATCATGGCATTTCTCCATCCAAATACCTGTCTCCGAGGGGAGAGTTGGAAAGACTGGTTCTCCCTCTGCCCAAAGCAAGCCCCCATCAACTTGCCAGCTGTTGACGTTGAGCTTTGGCTGGTAGCCCTGCCTCTCCCCACCCCCTGCCCTGCACAGGATTATTTTTATCTAGGGAGCTGCTGGTGAACTAGCTGCCCTGGGACCCAGTCTGCACTCACACCAGAGCCCTCACTCCCAGCTTTTCAGGGTGTTGGCCTGACCCACACTCTGATTCCATCTTGCTGCCTGCTCCTAAAGACATGGCTTGGTTTTATAACCACTTCTTTGCTTCAACAACCTGTTGAGAGCATCTACCTTAGGCCCAGCACTAGGCCTGGTGACTTGATAGGACAGAGGCACTGCGGAGCACTAACATGATGGGCAAATGAAGGATGGCATGTAGTGGTTTAGGGTCAGGTCTCTGGAGGCTGCCCAGGTTTACATCTTAGTTCTTGGGGCCAGCATTGTTAAGCAACCACCTATGACACACTATCCTATATAGGAGTCAGTTCAATTCCTGGCTGCTCCACTTCCAATCCAGCTCCCTGCTATGCCTGGGAATGCAATAGAAGTATTTGGGCCTCTGCCACTCATGTGGGAGACCTGGATAGTTTTAGTCTTCAGACTTTAATCTGGCCCAGCTGGGGTCATTTTGGAGCCTGAACCAGTGGATGGAAGCTGTATCTGTCTCTGTAAACTTTAAAAAAAAAATAAAAGTAATATTCTCACTACCTGGGGCAAGTTACATGCTGGAGCTGGGCCTGGTTGGATGCTGATTGGCTGCCTTCCTGGTGTGTAGGGGGGGAGGGTGGGGCTTCTCCTTGGGAGTGCTTGGAGCAGCAGGGGGCACAGGCTCTGTAGTACTGGAGACACCGCGGCTCACACTTGTACTGACAGCCTATTCCGGGAGGTCACTTGTGAAGTACAGGGAGTTCCAAACCATCCTAGGTGTGGGCTGCAACAAGTGACCACTGAGTCCTGAGGCTGGCTGTGGTGGTTGGGGCAGGTGTCCTGGAGGAGGCGGCGGCAGGACTTTACTGCACTCAGTTCCCTTTAGGAGACAGATAGCTTCAGGGACTCCACGCCTTTGCCCAGACTGCCTCTCGCAGTGCCATTTCTTCCTGTCTCCAGTTCTAACTCAAAGGCTTCCTTCATGATGCCTTCCCTGGCAGGAGGATTTAACTGTATGCCCTGGTACTTCTGAGCCTTTGTTCCGCCTGCAACTCTGCTGGGTGTGGTGATCGGGTAGGAGCGGGAACAGCTGTCTTCTCAGGGGAGACAGCTTGCTGCCTGTTAAATTTGAGATCCTAGACCAAGGTGAGGGACTGAGGCCGACTCTGGATTCCACCTAGCCCATGGCCCCTGCACAGCCCACACAGGGGAAGCTGGGAGCACCTGACAGCTCCTGCCTGTGCTTTTTGATGCCTGGAGGATGCTCCCAGCTTCCTGTTTTGGGGTGGGATTTCAACATTGAGGGTCAGGCTGACCAGCAGGCGAATGCCTTGCTGCTGAACAGCACCCTGGCTCCTTGCTAGTGGGCTTTCCTCCAGAGACTTCCCTGTTGCCCGGGCCCTCCTCTTTTCTGCCTCTGCTTCCGAGAAAGCACCGTGCACTCTTTCCAAATGCTTTGGTGACTGTGCCTGAGCCAGCTGCTGAGACACTCCGGCCACAGCTAACGTATGTCTTCCCTTCTGTTTTCTTCAAGGCTCTTCTGGGGACCTGAAATTCTGCGTGCTATATCTTGCAGAGGTGAGTCCTTCCCTTTGCTTTGAAGGGCAGAGGTCTGTGGTCTGGTGGTGGGCTGGCTTCCCTGATGCCAGCCCTCCCACCAGGGAGACATGCAGAGAGCCCCACAGTTAGAAGGGGAATAGCATCCCCACCTCTCTGGTGTCTGAAAGAGCCATGGGCTAGGAAGCTCTGGGAGTGACCCCTGAGCAGTGCTGGAGGATTCATGACTGAGTCCCCACAGAAGTTGGAGAGGGCACAGCCCAAGTCACCTGCTCTCATTTTCCTCGGGTGTTGCCCTGATTCTGGTGCCTCTTCTTTCTCTTTTCCCAGGAAGTACCCTCTGTGACCCGTCTCATAGGGTCTTATAGGTATTCCAGAAGGCTTGAGTGAAACCCCATGGGTGTGATTACTGTCCTGTTTATCTCAATCCCGAGGCTGGGCAGTGCTGTGCCTTTGCAGGATGAAGCCAGACAGATGACCGATCTGCTTGATAAGGCTTGGTGGATAAATATTAAACTGGGGTTTAACCTAAGAGGCCCTCGGTAATAAAGAACGTGAGAGCCACTCTGCCATCTGTAGCCTTTTCTGTCTTCTGGGCATTTACTATCCCTAATCTTGTCTCTGTGGTGTTAGGAGCAGGGTAGGATCTCTCCCCAGCAGGATTTAGCAGGCTCATTTCTGCCTTCCAACAGACCTGGGAATCTGTCTTGTGGGAAAGTCTATACTGGTCATATCTTAGGGATTGGGGTGGGATCTATACTGACTGAACAAGAGGAATACACACCTTAGTGGAAGAATTTGTTTGTGTTGGTGATTGGCAAGCATTCCTGGATGAGATGAGAGGTGCAAATCCTTAACTGAGTCCTTGAATGGATCTGGAGAGAAAAGACAGTTAATGAGAAATTAGCATCAAAGGTAGTACGTATGTGGGACTGTGGCTGCCTGGAACTCGAGATCTGAAGGCCAAGGAAGCATTGGGTGTCCTCTCTTGTGGCAATTACATCCCACTGGGGCACAGAGGGGGCAGGTGGAATCCCTTCAGTGTTGGAAGTGTGTTGAGTCCTGTGGAGCCAAGAGAGCAGAGTGCAACAGAAAGAAGCCTAGGCTGGCTCTTCCTCCAGCTTCACTCCCTGCCATGAAGCTCTAAGTTCCTTAATGGCCAGAGAGCTCTCTGCAGGTTGGGTTTGTTTTGTCTGGAGAAGAACGTGCTTGTGTTCCACAAAGGTCTGTGACCTTCTAGTCCTGTGAAGATTGATGACAGGAGTCCTAGTTCAGTACCCTGCTAGGTGATCTGACCTGGCGACTGTGGTATTGAAGTTCACGGGAAGCTACAAGCCTCTCTTCTTCATGGGTTGTTGTTCATGAGAAGCATTCTGTAATGCAGGGGAGATGCATGCCTGCTTGCTCTGTGGCCTGGGACCTTCTTGACATGGGTGGTTTTGGATTCTGTGGAGCATCCAAACTCGCATCTTGATTGGAACTTCTGGTGTGTGGGTCAGCTCAGAGAAGACACCAGAAGAGGGTTGGGATTTGGGGAATGCTTTCCCACTCCATATGGAGAAAGTGTTAATTGCCAAGGTATTTTCTCTGATCATTCTCTGGCTCTAAGATCATGCAGATAATTATCCTCTGCAGTACTTGGCTCTGGGTCTCTAGTGCCTAAAAATATGCCCCTACAATCTCTGGGAGCAGATGGGCCCATGACGGGTTGCAGAGCACCAGAGGCATTGAGTCAATGGGCATGTTGGTTAGGGACCATTTCCTAGCCTAGAATCATGACCTTGGACCTAAGTCTGAGCCTTGGCTCTGCCATTTCCTGAGTGATTTGGAGCAAGCTATGTAGTATCGGACAGGAGGCCGATGAGGCCCACCTTGCCGGGTTGTAATGATTAAATGAGATTCAATGAGCACTTAGCACAGAGCCTGGCACACAGTGAGTGCTCAATAATGTTAGCTATCATTATTTTCAGATTCATAATGAGGGGAAGAGCTTTTTATATTCATTTTCTCTCCATTAGAAACATCACCACTGCCTTATTGATTTTCTTAAATGAAAGCCGGGAGGAACTGTTCGCCTTCTTTGTGACGTGCATATTCAGATGGGCTCGGGCATACAAGAGATAAACCCTGAATCTACTCTTCTAGACTTGGACTGACAACTTACTCTCTGTGTCTTAGTATTTTCAGTTGAAAAATGGGTGCAGCCGTACATAGATCTGTTAAAACATTCTCCCATGTCGTAGAGTTCTATCAGTGTACATGGACAGATTTTAAGCTGTAGCTGCAGGTGTTTTTGTTTTATGTATTTGCTATTTTACAAAAACAAAGTCAACTTGCACGGAAGGAGGTAAGACAAGATGGGGTCTTAAGGAGGCCAGATGGAGCTGAGTATCTGGCTGGATTTAGGGATGTCCATGTGCTGGGTCGCACTGCAGGGAAGCTTCTGGGTGATGCCCTGGAACCTGGGATTGTGGGCACATGGAGAGCTGGCATGGGGTTGGATCACACCCTGGACTCAGAGACAGTTTTGCTGTCAGGGAACCACCACCAGGCAATGAAGGCTCCAGTATAGACAGATTTCGAGAGAGGGGAACTTAGTCACTGGTGGGAGTTGACTCAGTGCCTCAAGGCCAGCCCCCTGCAGAGTTGCCCATTTATGACAGCCTGGGCCAGGCCCAGGTTTTGCTTCAGAAACTTTTTGGGGCTTCTAGTGTTGAAGGTTTTTGTCTTCAAGCTCTCAGGGCCAGGGAGCCCCGCCCAACATGCTGTTCCTGAGAAAGGCACTTTGGTCACTTCTGCAGCTGGGGAAGCATGACTTTTCCAAGATTCTAAAGGAACTTCTGTGCTAGTACTTTGGACACGAGATCCTAGTGCAGCTCATTTGCCTGCTGGGCCAGAGAGAGACACATGGCTTCCCTGAGGGGTAGGGAGCAGGTGACGGTCTTGCAGGTGTTCATAGGATGGGGATGATCACAGCTGCTCTCTTGCCAGTTTGTTGGAGTGCTGGCCTAGTGTTTTGCCCTGTTTGGGCACCAGGTGGAAAGTTTGAGAGCCAGGGCTGGGCAGCCCTCTTACCATGAGGTCATTATACTTCTCTAGGGAGGTTAGAGCAGGGCACGGCTGTCTAGAAAGCTGCCACAAACCCCACAGGTCTCCCAGGCCCAGTGGTCTAGAGTCTCTTCTGAAAGTTTGCAGTCTGCCTATCTCTAGGGTCTCTTTGCCAGGGGAGCAGTCTCACCAGCCAGCAGTGCAGTAGCCTCTCCAGGTTAGGGAGGGAAATTCTGCAGGCTTTGCTCCAAGGCTTCAAGTCTGCCACTCCAAGGCTTCAAGGCTGTTAGATGCTGGGAGGCCCTTAGTCACTCTGACCTTTGGTTTTTCTCTTCTGGAATATGGGAACAACAACCTGTGCCTTCATGCCTCTTTGTGGAGTTCCAAGATCCACAGGTCATCATGAATGGGAAATTTGAAAATTCATAATTATCTATCAGGAATTGGTATGATGGTGGAATTCCTGCTTCAAACAGAGAATAGGATATGGAAGCTGAGGGAGGGGGAGGAATTTGCCAGAGTCCAAATGGTTAGATAAAAGCAGGGCTAGAGTGCTGAGGCTGGGGCCTGCTCTGAGGAGGACCCTTGGCCAGCTGGAAGGGACTGTAGCCCTCACTCACACCTCCTTTTGCAGTGGACCAGGACAAGGCAAGCAGCAGAGGGCCCCTGGTCTGGGTCTCCCCTACCCCTTTCTCCCAGGGGAACCTTGGGTTCTTTGTTGGGTGTGTCACCATCCTCACCCTGCATTGGGCTGGAAGGTCCTGAAAGCAGCAGGAGCAGGTGGTGAAGCAGAAGCTTCAGTACTGTCCAGTGCACTGCCCAGCTCCCTAAGTCCGGCAGCCAGGGCTGTCTTCCCTCTCCTTGCCTGCTTTCAGGAGGATGAGTGTCCGTCCAAGGACTTAAAGCAGGAGAGGAATGGCTGGCATTGGGGACACTTGGCATGGGAGGTGGACTCCAGGGAAGGGTGGGAAAGTTCCCAGATGACATAAGGTGATAGCAATAGCCATCCCTGCCTCAGGGCTTCCACTAGGCCTAAGTTCCTCTAGTGTTCTGCTGGCTGACTTCTTCCTGTTCATCAGCCCTTGGCTCTGGTGTCACTTCCTTCTAAGGTGAGACTTTTCTGACCACCTTGCTTAAGTGTGGTCTCTCACTTTCCGAGCTTCATACCGTTTCATAGCTTATCATTATATTGCTTATTTGTTTCTTTAGCAGTTTGACAATCCCTCCCTACCGCCCCCCCCCCCCCCCAACACTCCCAACTCCAGGGTAAGGGCTGTGTTTTGTTAACCTCCTCATCTCTAGCACCTAGGCCAGTTCCTGATCCAGAGTTGGGGTCCAGCACTGTGTGCCTAGTGAACAGTTAGTTAACAACACCAGCTACTGTGTGATGTGGCCTGGGTTGTCCTCACCGCTTGCCCTCCCAGGTGCTCTATGAAGTAGGTGGTGTCATTGTCCCATTTTACAGAAAGCTCACTACTCTCCTGAGCCAGGAAAATGGCAGAGTGGCACTAAACCAGGCCTGTCCAGCTGCGAGATGAGGAAGGACTGGGTGGGAGCGCTCTTTTTTTCTGTTCTAAATGGCTTAAGCTCCAAGCTCTCTGGCTCAGTCCATCTAATTGCTGCTATGGAGGAGGGGAGGCGCCAGTCCAAATTCCCTTGGAGTTAGAAAGTGATGGTAGTGGGTGGTAACCCTAGATGGTGGCACCGCCCCACTCTGCCCCCAGCACATACTATTTCATGGCAACTCCCTGAATCCCTGTAGTTCCATGGTGCTTGTACCAAAGCTGGGCTAAATTCAACCTCCTGGAAGTTCCTTCAGGTAGCCAGAGTTTACAGAGGCCATTCCCTGCTATGCATGACATGAGGCCTGGACAGCAAAGGCCTTCCCAGAAGCGGTTTATGGTACTTGGTGAAATTTGAATGACAGCTGTGCCAGAGATATGGCTGCCTCAGTGGGGCTGAATAAGTATTGCTGACCCCTAGATCACGTGCTACATTGGGGCATGGGATTTCAGGTTATGGGCGACCCCCAGGGACTCCAGTGACTGACTGTTTGGGTTCTGGTGGACTTGGACTTGGCAATCGGAAGAGCATGCTGGAGGGAGATCCAGGATGCACAGAGTAGCAGCCTGGAGCTGTTGTACTCTTCATTCCCCACACACTACCCAGGCTGCCTGCTGCCCTGTCTAGTCTCAACCCCATCATTGTCCTGCGGCTCCCCACAGGCCTCCCCTATGTTGGGAGCTACTGTGTCCCTCCTCTCCCCTCCCCCACAGGCCAATAGCTCACCAGCTGCCCCCAGCCCCACTTCCCAGTGTCACTGGGGATTAGTGTACATTTGTAGCTTTTAGTGGGAGCTCACTTCCTCACAGCAGCCTCACCCTTGGGAGCCCAGGGTGGGGCTTGGGCCTTGGAGCCCCCCGATCAGAGAGCAGCCCTGACCCGTCCCTTTCTCTGTTTTCCTTGACGTCAGAAGGCAGAGTGCTTATTCACTTTGGAGGCACACTCACAGGAGCAGAAGAAGAGAGTGTGCTGGTGCCTGGCAGAGAACATCGCCAAGCAGCAACAGCTGGCTGCCTCGCCCCTGGAGAGCAAGGTAAGGGCCTTGTTTGCAGCTGCAGCCCTGGCTGCCTGACTTCCCCTAGGGCCACCCTCCACCCTTGGACCTCCAAGTTGAGTTCGGGGCTAGCCTGAGTTTGGCTGGAACTTGGAGCTGGGCAATGAGCTCCTGGTGAGAGGAGGGCCTGTGTTTGAATGTCTCCGTCCTTGGCTTTTCATTGGGTCCTTCAAGTGGGTTTAACGTTGCTCCAGCAGAACATTAGAGACAAACTGAGCACATGACTCCGCCAGTTCTCAGCTCTTCTTTTGGTTTGCCCGTGGCGGGGTTTAATTTGGGCTGGCCTCCCTGCTGTTGTCTGGCATACGGTCCCCTCTGCCAGGGGGCAGGCCCTGCCCGGGGTGTGGGGGAAGGGCAGTGTGCTGGTGTTTAATGCTGGCCCGAGGCAGACATAATTGAGGGGATGTTTGCAGCAGAAGCTGTTAGAATTTGATCTAGGCCAGAGCCAGAGGAGCTGCATATCCACCGCTGGGCCTGAGGACCAGCCAGCTGGAGCCTGGGAGATGACCAGTCCCTCTGGGGAGGCTGATCTGGACCAGACCTACTCATCCGGTCCAGAGTAGGGGGTGGGCTGGGGGATTGGATAATGTGATGGGAGCAGGACCAGAGCTTTTTCCTTTGATCCCTGCTGATGACAGAAACAAAGCAGAGTTCTCATCCCCCATTGTTGAGACCCTCATGTCCCTTCTGTTACTCAAAGCACAGGCCATTTGGGGACTGAGTTTGACCGTTGGAAGTTTGGGGTCCAACTAGCTGCATAGTTGTTTGGTGCAGTTGCTCTGCTAGACCTGGCCAGAAGTGGAGGGACAAGTGTAAGGAGCAGCTGGAAACTCTGGCCTTGCTGCTTCCTCGCCGGGGTGGGGGTGGGAGTGAGGAGTGGCCCCTGTGGCGAGAGCTGGGGAGAAGGGTGCTGGACAGTGGCTGGTGGGCAGGGTTACCAAAGAGTTGTGTCATCAGAGATGTGATGCTATTTGACTCCAGGCAGGGGTAAGATCAACTTTGATGGGAGGAAGACATCGGACAGAGTGTGGGTCCTGGGACATGTTCAGCCTTCACCATGACCTTGGGCAAGTTGCTCATGGCTCTGTACTTTGATGTCCCCTATCAGTCACATGAGGTTCCTCCCCTAGAGGGTTGATGGGGGTTTGCAGCTGACATGGAACTGCACAGGCACACGCCTAACCAGAGTTGTAGGGAGGGCACTGTCCCGTCCCTGCTCCCGATGGTGCGACACTCGCTCCAGTATCAGGTTTGTCTTTGAGGGGAGACCTGTTATCATGGTTGCTATAGCCTGCCCTCTCCTGTCAGTCTGGGCTGGGAATCCAGGCCACGCCCTGTTTACCCGGCGGAGTGTGGAGTGAGGATGGGCGGAGCATGATGAGGCAAATGTTGAGTGGCTGAACTTGTGCCTCCACCTTTCTTTGCTTTGTACTAACTTCCTCCTCCGAGGGAGAGAGGTCTTTATGCCCAACATCAGAGTTTGCTGACTCTAGAATGTGCCTGACAGAGGTGTGTCAGTGCTCAGAGAAACCACCCCCTCCTTTGCCTTTGGGCAGAATGGTGAGTGTCTGCAGCTAGTTTGGGCCTGGCATGGGCTGTTGGCATCATGGGCAGGCAGCAGGTGGAACATAATTCATGCCAAAGCTGTTTGGATGTTGAGTGTCATGGGGAAGCTGTGCACGGGGCAGAAGGGAAAAGAAGAGGGGTCTGGCTATTGAGAACTGTGGTATCGCCTCTGGGTCTCAGCGAATTGGTTCTTTGAGCCATGCACAGAATACTTCCAGATTAAATTTACGGCAGACAGAACTTTCTCCAGCCCTAAAGAGTGCCAGACGGCTTCCCTGACCTTGGTAATGGGGTCCAGGTGGCTGTCCAGCTGGCGCAGCCCATCACCCACCTGTGCTCAGGTCTGTTAGTTCCCTGCAACCTGAGTGACCCAGGGCAGCATTGCAGCTTTTCCACTAATGTGGCTGTTCCCCAGGGGAGGAGAGGTAGGGCCAAGAAGACCTCAGAAACTGCTTCTTGCTTTCTGAGTACAACTCACCCTGCTTGCTGATGCCTTTGGAGACTAAGAAGTGCATCCTTTGATGCCTTTTCTGAATCTTTGCCTTCTACTAAACAAAGGAAAGTGAAACCAACACTCCCTCCACCCCATCAAATTTCTTCCTCTGGAAAGGCAATTCCCGAATCTGCCACCCCCCCGCCCCCAGCCTGTGTCCCTGTCCTATCCACAGTGCTTGCTGACGCCTTGGGATGGCAAGTTCTTCAAATACCTCAGGGAATGGAAAGCGCTTCCCAAATGCATAAAAAAAGTCATCAGTGCACTTTTTGCTGTGAATGTAAGCAGCCACTCACTCAGGGGAGGAACGACATGCTGGGGGCGGGGGCGGGGGCTCTTCAGATGCTGTGATGTGTTTATCTGGGGAGCTGAGGACCCTGAGCTCATTCTGTCTCTATGGGGAAATCTGTGCCCCGAAGACTTCTGCTGGATTTGGCTGCCTGTGAAATCTGCTGCCCTTTGGACCAGCTCTGTTCTGCTTCCAGAGGCAGGCAGGGGCAGGAACAGGATTCTGTGGTCTGGCAAGTGTGGGGGGTCCCAGTGGGCCAGGCCACAGTCCCATGATACTTCTTTGGGGAGGGGAGTCCATTGTCTGTCTCTTGCTCACTCTTTGCCTGTAGATTCCTCCCACTTCCTCTCTTGCCCGGCACCCCATCCATCTCTTCTGAACGCAGACTTTAGTCTTGCTTCACTACCTGTCCCTGGAGACCTTCTCCCTTTCTCTGGCTGCCTGAGGCTCGTAGTACACGCACTGCATGGGGCCTTCTGTGATGCTTCCAATCTGGAGTGACTGAACTGCTCCCACCTGCGGCTGCTGGGGTTCAAAACCAGGAGGGAGAGGCAGGGCGACTCTATCTTGGTTATCAGTGATATACACAAAATAAATGCCTTCTCTGTGCCAGATGCCAGGCCCTCTGGGATCGCAGAGATGAGCAAAGCCTAGTTCCTGTCCTTATTGATGTCTCCTGACTGGAGAGAAGTGGCGGGGGCACTGGAATGAAGATCCAAGCATTAAAAGCCATGCAGGCAGGTGCGGGTGAGAGGGGTGGCCCAGCTGGGTGTTGGCACTGGACAGGCCAGCCAGCTGAGAGGAAGTGTTTGGCCACTGAGTTCTCAGGTATGAGCAGTGGGTACGCTCAAAGGAATCTGGTGCACTCCTCCCTCTGGAGGTCATAGTGTAGTGACAACAGACTGCTCCAACTAACGTGGTGAGCAGTAGGAGACCCCAGAGAGCTGCCTGGCCTCTTCAACTCAGTTTCTGCATCAGTCAAATGGTTGGATGAACAGGGAGGCGTAAACTCAAAGTGCTGGGCCCAGTGGCCTGCGAGAAGATCTCTGCTGACCAGCCGCTGGTGTTAGCTGATTCTAAGGGATGTCCGTAAGAGGAGCCATCTGCCAGCCCTGCTCCTCCTGGAAGCTGACGCCGCCACTCTGAGCACTTGGGACCAGCCGCTCCGTGGCACCTCACCATAGCCGCCTGCCATATTCCAGGGCCCAGGCGGGGAGATGGGGACCTCCAGAATCAGCTTTGGCTGTCAGACCTCTCCTAGATGGGATACAGAGGTGGGTGCGTGCCATCTCATCAACTGCTTAGGGCAGTTAGAACCTGGCCTGGGGATGCCAAGGTCTGTCCAAGTGACTTGGTGAGGAACAGAGGCAGGTCCTGAAGTCAGGCATCCATGGCCTGAGTAGACAGCAAGCTAATTCCAGTTCTGTCTGGTTCCACAGAAACTCCACCCTTACGGCTCTCTCCAGCAGGAGATGGGGCTGGGCACCTCCGCCAATGCTACCCAGGATAGAAGCTTTACCTCATCAGGACAGACTCTGATTGGCTGAGCAAGCCCAAGGGCGGAACTGTGCTGCCAGCGACTTAACCCTTTCTTGGGCCTCCCTTACTACACAGTAACCTCACCTCAACTGGATCCAAAATGGAGGACCAAAATGGTGGGCCTAGGGCCATCTGAAGAGAGTGGTTCCAAGGGTGTGTGTGGATTGGCAGCGGAAGGACCGCAGTGATGAGAGAGGCCCATGGGCCTGCGCAAACTGGCCACAGGAAGTTGCTGATGGAAAAGGCTCTGAAGCTTGTTCCCTCCACGCACAAACAGGTCAAAGGGCGTCTGGGCCTCCAGCAGTGGCTCTAGCACTCACTCTGGGGCCCACAGGAGAGACTGGCTGAGATCATCCCAATGGAGAACGACGCTGTGATCTCTTGCTGTCTGAAGACATCTCCAGCCACTGGCTCATTTTTCCTGCAGACACCTTGACTGGTTCATTTAGCGGATTTGGAGTGGGGAGGGGAAGAGTGTCTCATTTGTACCAGGCTCTGTGCTGGGGAACTGCAGAGAACAAAATGGACAAGCCTTGTGCTCTCATCATGTTCCTGTTGTAGCAGGGAGTAAGCATGCGGGAAACGGGTCACCAACAGCTCCATACACATGTGTGCACATGCACAGACACACACATACACACACACACGTCTCCACGGTTGCCAGCGGTGATAATCTGGGAAAGTAGCAATTTCTTTCAGCAGAAAGGATGGCTGTGCATGGGGGTGAAACAGAGGAATGATAGAACTTTGACCAGTCCTGGCTGGAAAGGAGTGAACCAGTCAAGACTTGGGAAAGAATGTTCCAGGTAGAAGGTCAGACATGGGAGGTCCCAGGATGAGAGAGTGTGGTGAGTAGGCCAGGGTGCCAGAGCTTGGAGAGGAGCAGAAAGAGGCAGTACAACACCAGATAGTGACACTGAGTCTGTAGTGGCTTCTCCAAGGATCCTGTTGTTGACAGGAGGGGGTCCATATGCGTGTGAGACTGGGGAGGGATGCCCGAGCTCCTGGTGGCTGGTGGGTGGGCAGCAGGTGTGTGAAGACTAGGATGGGGGATGAGAAAAGCTGGTTCCTAGCCTTCCCACCAATCCTCATGCTCCACCACCTCTTATGTTCTCAGTGGCACCTTGTGTACAGAACCCCGCTCTGGGTTCTGGGAATGTCTGTGGGAGTTGAGAGCAGCCAGTGCTCTGCTTGGCCCCCCATCCCTGCCCCAAACTTCAACAGCAGAGGTTGCCTGGGCTTTCCCTTCATCCTAGGCTGAGTGCTCAGCGGAAGCTGGAACCCAGTGTCCTGGACTCAGTTTACTTCTTGGGAAGTCCCAGAGACTCAGGGACCAGGCCTAGGTATGATGCAGCCACCTTGGTAGAGATTGCTCCACTATGGGAGCAGTGACCAGAGCCCAGCACGCTCACTGCCTGCTGCAGTAGCTCCCACGCCATTTTCTGTCAAGACCTAGAGTAAGGGAAGCCTAAGGCCACAGGTCCCAGAGATGTGGCTTGTGCACAAAGCCTGTCTATAGGCCGGCGTCACTTGCATTGGAAGAGAAGGAGGTCAGAGAGAGTGCCCTGAGCTCAGATACTATACTGTGTCATGCAAGACTTTAGAGGATAAAGCCTGGGTCCCCTGTGACCTCATTGAGCTGCTGTGGCCACTGGGACAGTAAAATTTAAAGCCTGGCTTAGAATATGCCCCCTGGCCAGCCACTGACCCCCTCCCAACCCAGGAAAAATTAGGCACATACAATCAGCTGTCTCATATGGGGCAGGTGAGTTGGTCTGTGATAGGATGATGCTCCCACCCAGGGATCAGGCTGCCTGACACAGTGTCTCTGGCAGCCAGGGCTTAGCCCGCAGGCTGAGTTCTGAGTGACTGAGCAGCCGGGGCCTCACAGACAGTGAGCTGTGCTTTGATTTCATTTGATTCCCGTACAAAATGACATTAAAGGGGGGGTGGGGAGAATGTGAGGCACAGGAGAATTGCCTGTCTGGGAAGACAGCAAGCTTGTCTCTCCCGGGCCTGGTGACATACCTCTGGCCACCAGACAGGGGGCTTAGGACAGCAGCTGTGGCCACAAAGCAGTGGAGACTTGGAGCGATGTGCAGATGCAGGAATCAGACCTTCTCCTGGATTGTTCTGCTGCACCTGCTGTGAGGGTCCGGATTGGGCCTTCTGGTGGGCCCCAGGCTTCTACCCCTCCCCATTGCCTGTGGTGAGCCACAGCACACTGCTGCTCAGCCTCGCCAATCAATGAAGCACTTAATTTGGCTGCACTGGCTCGAGGAGATGAAATACGACCTGGTGGCCACTGCTCTGCAGCATCCTAGTCCATCCCGGTCGACCGGCCGGAATGATGAACAAGCATTGGCGATTGCCTCTGAGAGTCATAATCACGGGAAGCCCAGCCCAGCCCCTCCCCGCCACATAAATCACTCCAAGAAGCACACAATGGCCTCTTTCCTGATGGGCCAATTGTCTCGGTTTGGTGTCTTGGGCAGGCGGGAGCGGGGAGGATGGGAGCACAAGCGTGTATTGTTGAAAAGGCCATCTGTGCAATTTGAATACAAAGTGATCCTTTTCGCTCCCCCACACCTCCTGAGCTCCCATTTTTGTACTTTCTTCTGTCTTGGGCCTTTCAAAATTCTCATCTTCCCTGGAGATCATGACGCCAGGGTCTCCGCTGGCCTGGATCCTCTGGCCTGTGGGAGTTGAGACAACATCGTGAATCCTTAATGACGTTTTGTTGGTGTATGTCTTGTGTTTGTTTTGTTCTTTGAATTTCTTTTTTTTTTTTTTCACAAATTCTGCCACCAAAACCCTTGTTATGCACGACATCAAGGCACACTTATAGGGTTTTGCATAGGGGCGGTGCAGGCGGTTTCACACCATGGGGCAGTCCCACTGTGAGCACATGGGCTTTGGAAGTGGCCCCTGGGTACTTCCTTTCCCCACTGTCTGGCATGACCCCCGCTTGGTCCTCAGCAGCCTTGGTCAGTGGGTTATTCCAGGTCAAGGCCTTAAACCGTCCCATCTAGAAAAGGCAATGGTTTAGGTTGATCTTTTAGGGGTGGAAGTCAGAGGAACTGGGAAGAGGCAGGAAGGGTATACCTGGTCTGTCAGAAGCCCATTCAACTATAGAGGGATACTTGTAGGACAAATAAAACCAGATGCTATGTGTTTGTTTTCTATCCAGTAGAGACAAAACTTCCAGAATTTGTTTTCCTAAGATATGGTACAGGCTAAAAAGGTGAATAATTTTGCACAAGATTTCCCCACAGTCTGATATGAAAGACAAGATTAAGCTCCCTGAAGCAGGCACTAGTGGGCCCATGCCCAGAGCACCTGCTTCTGGTTATTCTGCAACCAAGATGGCAAGGTCTGGGAGGCTGGGCGGTCACACCTCTACAGAAAGGCTGTCTTGGGAGACTGTGGCCCTCAGACGAAAGCCCAGGTATCAGTGTGGCTCTGCAGGCTGTCCCTGTTTGACACTCATAACTCTGGGACTTTTTTCTGAGTGTAAAGTAGCAATGCATGTTTCTGTTTAGGCTGCTGTCTCTGCTTTACACTGCCTCCCCTCTTGGCTGCCCCTGCTGGATGCAGTCCATGCAGTCCTTAAGCTTCAGGTTGCAGCCCCTGCTCAGAGATGCCTTTCTCAGGCATGTGTCGTTAGCCATTGCTCCCATCTTTGCATGCCCAGGTCACTCTGTTCATCCTAAGCAGAGCGTTGGGCAGCTAGATCTCATCTGTGAGACTCTGAGCTCCTTGGGAACAGGTGGAGGTCATGTTTTATTTCTCTTTTCTTCTGTTGTTGCCTGATCTAAGGCAGGTAGTGCAATGGATACTGTACAGTTCAATAGAACCATCCACTTCAGCTCCCCTCATCTGTGTTTTACTGTATAGATGAGGAAACAGACTAAAAAGGAAAAGAGGCTGGCCAGCATTGCAGGCCAGAACCAGAACTGTAGCCCCGGCTCTCCTGGCTCCCTTTGGCTTACAGTGTTTTGCTGTTGAGAGGAGGAAGTGGTTTGGGAAGGTTCACTTCAGGGTACCACCATACCTTCACAGTGACACTGCGCATCCATGGAAATGAAGGGTGTCTGCTCAGAATTGCTCCTTGGTTCTCTTCCCTGGGCTACGAGGCGCCCCTGCCACGTAACCACTTGCCCTCAGAGAAAACCAGAGTTATGTTCTGATCTTGGCTCAGATTTTGCTTCTGCGGGTTCTTACTGCATGACCTCAGACAAGTGACTTCACATCTCTGGTCATCATATTTCTTCGTCACCAAAAACAAGGGAGTTGAATCCAGATGTTCTCTAGGATTTGTCTGATGACAAAATATTAGACTATCACAGTAAAGATGTCGCAGGAAGGGTGAGGACCCTGACAGAGGGCAAACAATGGTTTGGGTCTTCATTGTGTACATAGTTCACTGAAACCATTTCATGAGGGATGGCAGAGGGTAGAGCAGGCGGAGTTCAAAGCCTCAGGCTAAAGGAAGGAAAAAACCACAACGAACACTTTAGTCTTCACACTGAAACATGAGTGCCTGGATGGGGATCAGTGCAGTCACTGTACTAGGCTTATGTTTACCATGAACTCACAGCACATAGGACCACACAGGCTGTCTGACAGGAAGGGGCTCTCATCAGAAGCACTTGAATTGCAAGCATTTTTTTTGTCTCCTCCCCACCCTAAGGTGCATTTTACCAGGCTACCCCTGGGAGACTGGCCCAAGGAGCTCTCCAACCCAAGGTCTTCCTCATCCGCCTTCCTTTCTGCTCAGGCAGATTGACACACACTGCCCTGTTCCATTTGAGCCTCACCTGTGACATGTAACTACTGCATGTTCTTTAGCCTTCCTAGGACATGGTGAAGAACCTAGGCGTTTTCTGCCTTTTGTGATTCTGCCTTAATGGCTTGGCTGGGGGCTGTGTGAACCTCAGGCCTGATAGTCTACGTGACACCCGGCAGGACACCTGGCAGGTCACGTAGGCAGACGGAGGTACCTGGTATTTGATAAAATTCACAGCCCAATAGCTCATCGATTTTTTGAAAGTTGCTTGTTTCAAACCCACCAATAGAAGCCTGCTAAATCATGACTGTATAATTAATAGCCTGAAATGTATAAGAACTGGGGGGCTTGGGCTCCCTTCGCTCTTCTGGCTCGCGCTTCTTTTGTCCTCCTTGTGGATCCTTGCAGCCTCGGCTGCGGCTGCCCCTCCCCCGCCCAGCCATGCTGGGCTGGGGGAGGTGGCTGGGTTACCTAGGCTAACCTGAATAAACCACCTTTTTGCCTTAGCACCGACTTCAGACTTGATGATTATCTGGGGATTTCAAAAATTGGCACAACAATGGCATCAGGATAACTTCCAGGTGGAATTTGACATCATCTATATGCTGTGCCTTTAGTTTCTGGTGTTTTATCAAGTGTTAGTGATTTTACATCTAGGTTTAATTTCACTGCTGTAGCTGTTCCTTGGGGGAGAGAACACCAGGGATTTGGTTAGCTAGCCTAGGAAGTGGGCTGCCCCTCGTCACATCATGGTTTGGTGGCAGAATGTCTTCTGACACCTGCTGAAACCAACTCTCAGGTGGACTTGAGGAGCCCAACCCAACACAGATGCAATAACAGAGGAGACAGTGTCTGTCTGGATGGGTGTGTGGAACTTTGGTAAAAGCCTAGAGTCTTTGAATGAGGAGCCAAAATGCGGTAGCTCAGCTAATTAACAATTTACAAGCCCATTGCTAGATGCCATAGCCAAGAGTGAGGCAGGAACCTGGTGGTGGGTACAGAGCTGCTGACTGCTGGAGATTCTGCGTGGTTGGGGGCAGGGAGAGGAACTCGCTCAGCAACTCCTTGTGTTGTCCTGAGGAAATGTAAGTCACCACTTGGGGCTATAATGGAAAGAGTGAGGGATCAGCCCGGCTAATGGAGTGAGGTTGTCTCCTTGTCAGCTGGCTTGTCTTGTCTAAATTCCTGGCTCATTCTCGCTGGAGCGGAATGAATGGAGCGGCTGTGTTGTACCTGGAGTGAAGAGTGTTCTAAAAATAGCAATGGGCAGGGGCGGAGGGGAAGAGCAGAGGGCTCCTTGGAGAGCAGGGTGGGGACGCCTCGCCCCGTCTTCCTACTGGGTCTCATATTTGAGGAAGCTCAGGATTCAGACACCAGAGGAAAGGGGCTGGCTGGGAGGCACGGGAGGTGGGGGCACAGCCAGTGTAGGATTCACCTGGGGCTGCAGTCCTGGGAAGCCTTCCTCTCTGGCCTCAGGGCACACTGGGCCTGGGAACCCCTGGAGCTGAGTGAGGCTGGGCTTCCGGAGAGTCGCCAGACAGGCGAGCAGTCCTGCCTGGCAAGGAGTCCCGGCTAGCCGACCCTGAGCCCTGACCCGAGCCAGCTGACCTTCAGCACTATGCCTCCTCAGCTGGCGCCCCGTCCCTTGCTGACTTGTTTTCCTGTCACTTCCTACAGAACCTCTGGGGAGGGAGGACAAAGGAAGGCCAGGGTGGACTTGGAAGACAGAGGGCCTCATGGTTGAATAAATTTCTGTCATTCCTCAGAACAAGCATAGACATCTAAGGAGCCTTCAGGTCTAGAGACCAAAAGACCAGGGTTCAAATCCCAGCTCTGCTTCCCACCGGCCATGGATTAGTTGTAAAGTCACCTAATGTCTATAAAATGGAGAAAGGACACCTGCTCATTGAGAGTATTTGAGATCAAAGGTTTTGGTGTATGCAGTGTGCATGGTAGTGGTCCCTATCTCCAGCGGCTCAAAAAACACACTTGACTCTATAATGCCCTTCCTCATGCTTCCACTCAACACAGTTGACTTGTCTGCTGTGTTGTTACCAAAGTAATTCAGATAACTGATGTTTGTTAGAAGAAAACATTTACTGCAGATGACCCAGAAGGAGGAAATGCAGTTCCAGCACCCACATGATAACCAAAGTTGACCTTTTGAGTACATCTCTGTTATTTGCAAACTGAGGTGACAGGTGTGTCTTTCCATTCTGTAGCGTAGAATGTATCCGTGTTTCCATGGCAGAGAGTATTATTCTACATTATCATTGCGAGTGCCTTCAGAGTTATCTATGTTCCTCTCTCAACTATTCTTTCAACAACTTACAGGTAGTTCAATGTTCAGGTAGTTTCAATTTCTTATTTCATAAAAAAGAAATGTACAGTATTCTGGTATCTAAAGTCCTTGCCCTGAATGCGCCGGGATCCCATATTGGTGCTGGTTTGTATTCCATATGGGACTGCTCCATTTCCCATCCAGCTCCCTGCTTGTGGTCTGGGAAAGCAGTCAAGGACGTCCCGAAGCCTTGGGACCCTGCACTTGCGTGGGAGACCGGGAAGAGCGCCTGGCTCCTGGCTTTGAATTAGCTCAGTGGCTACTTGGGGAGTGAACAAGTGGATGGAAGATCTTTTCCTCTCCTCAGTAAAATTTGCCTTTCCCATAAAAGTAAATAAGTCTTTAAAAAAAGAAATATATATAAAAAGCCAGCTGAGATTAAAAACAAAATCTTTGTAGATACATGTGAGAACTTCAAAAATTCATGACAGCGACGGAGGGGCGAGTCTTGTGGTACACCAAGTAAAGCCACTACCTGCAGTACTGGGGTTCCATGTAGGCATCTGTTCAAGCCAGCTGCTCCACTTCTGCTCCAGCTCCGTTAATGCACCTGGGAGAACAACAGGATGGCCCAAGTGCTTGATCCCTTGCACTCAAATGGGAGACCCAGGTGAAGCTCCTGGCTCTAGACTTCAACCAGGTACAATCCTTGTGGCTTTTTGGGGAGCAAAACAGCAGATGGAAAATCTTTCTTTTTGTCTCTCCTCCTCTCTCTTTCTCTGTAATTCTGCATCTCAAATAAGTAAACATGTTTTTTAAAAAAATGGAACAAAAAGTTGTTGAGCTATAAAAGCTGTGAAGTTTGTTACCATACAAAATATATACTTTCCAGGCTCTTTCTGGAAACTGCTTACATTATGGTATCCCGAGCATTCAGTTTATTAACTACTGCATGTTGGATCCTCAACAATTATTTGTTGAATGAATGTTTTGTCAGAGTAAGTTCCTGGTGGTAGAATTACTGAGTCAAAGAGTATGAATATATTTATGAAGTAGATTCTTAATCCTGTTGCCAAATTACACTTCCAAGTTACTCTGTCAATTTCTGCTCTCACTTTTGATTGGCTATTCTTCCTGCTTTTTCAGGAACTTGTCCTTCTTGGCACCAAAATTTCTGCCTCCTGGAACAGCCCTTAATCTGCGTCAGAGAATGCCTGTTAGCTTGTACCCTCAGTAACACTGGGTATTGCTACATTTTTGATAGGTTCCTCTTTTTGGTTACTGGAGACATTAAACATTTATTTATATGCCTTTTCTTCTCTTGCATCACCTATTGTGGAAGTAGTTCATTCAAATCTTTGGCTCTTTTTCCTGTTGGATTTGTTTTTAATTCAAATAGTGAAAAACAAAGCAGACTCCTTACATAAAGAAATTGGTCTGTTACCCTTTTGTTTTTACTACTTTAAGAAAAATTATTTTTATTTGAAGGTGGATATACAGAGAGAAAGAGATACAGAAAGATCTTCCCTCTGTATGTAGGTTCACACCCCAAGTAGCCATAACAGCCAGGGCTGAGCCCATCCAAAACTAGGAGCCAGGAGCTTCTTCTGGGTCTCCTACAAAGGTGCAGGGTCCCAAGACTTTGGGCCATCCTTCAACTGCTTTCTCAGGTCACAAGCAGGGAGCTGGATGGGAAGTGGAGCAGCCAGGACACAAACTAGCACCAACATGGGATCCCGGCACATGCAAAGCCAGGATTGTAGCCACTAGGCTATTGTGCTGGGTCCTTTTACTATTTAAGTCACATCTCTTTTCTGATTTATAGGTCATCATATCTGCAAATTGTTGTAGTTTCAGCTTTTTTGAGATATAGTTCAAATGCCAAACAGTTCACCCAGTTGAATGTACAATTCAGTAGTTTCTGGTGTATTCAGACTTCTACTGCCATCACCATGGACTGTGTTAGAACATTCCCGTGACCTCAAAAATTTTTGCCAAGTCTCTCCTCTTACTCCTCAGTCCACTTTCTTTCAGTTTGCATATATTTGATATTTCATATCAACAGAATCATAGTATTTAGTCTTTTGTGACCAAATAGGCTTTCATTTAGGATGATTTTTTTTAGTATGATGTTTTTATGTTTACTCATGTTGGAGCATGTATAGCTGCCCAATTCATTTTTCTGGTGAAACAATATACTATCGCTTGGAGGGCCTACCTTTTGTCCAGTTGGTGGACATGTAGGTTGTTCCTGCTGTCTGACTGGTATGGATCACGCTGCTGTTGTTGCTTTTGTGTGCATGTGTGTTTTTCATTTCATTTGGGTGTGTACCAAGGAGTGGCATACCGGATCAAATGGGGACCATGTTTAACTTGTTGAGGAAGCACCCACCTGGTTGTACAGTTTCAGTTTCTCTACGTCTTGGCTAACGCACAGTAGTTTTGAGGGTGTATTTTGAAGATGGTAGCCATATTGGTGGGTGTAAAATAGTATCTCAATGTGTTTTTCTTTCTATTTTAAAAAAATTGCTAGTTACTTTAATCTCAGGTTCAGTACTCCTCTATAACAAAGAACTTTACAAGTCCAACGTGGATAGCCCATCACTCTGCAGGGATGGAAACGGTTAAAGACAGAAGTGGCATTGTCCTTTATCTCCTATCTGTGCATTTAAAGATATGCTTTACCTTTGACCAGAGATTATGGAATAGTTACATTTTTCTACTTGGGCTTCATGGTCTTATTAACATTTCAATTTACATGGGCTTTCCTTTAATATATATAATATAAAAAGGAATTCATTCATTTTTCCCCAGTTATTTTTCTCCAAAGCTTGTTTATAATATTAGGATAACTACCTTCATATTTTTATACATTGTCTCTCCCATTCTCACATATTTATACTTCTAAATAAAATTAGTATATTTTAAAGTTATTTAAAAATTTATTTTTATTTGAAAAGCAGATTTACAGAATGGGGAGAGAGCGAGCGAGAAAGAGAGATCTTCTGCCCACTGGTTCACTCCCCAAATGGCAGCAGTGCAGGGGCCTGGCACTTCTTCTGGGTTTTCCACATGGATGCAAGGGCCTGGCACTTGAATCATATTCTGCTACTTTTCCAGGCACATTAGTAAGGAACTGTATCAAAAGTGGTGCAGCCAGGACTCAAACCAGCAGCCATATGGGATGCTGGAGCTGCAGGCCAAGGCAATGACCCCAAATTATTTTAAAACTTACTTATTGGAGAGGAAGACAACGTTAAAGAGAGAGAACGAACATGATCCTGTTCCCTTCTGCCGTCTGACCCCACAGATGCCTGCAAGGATCAGGAATAAGGCAGGATAAAGCTGGGAGCTGGGCACTCACTCAAGGTTTTCCACAAAGTGGGGGAGGAACCCAGACACTTAAGCTTTGACCTCCATCTCCCAGGGCTAACATTAATAGAAAGTTGGGGGTCAGGAACCAGTGCTAGAAACGGAACCCAGGACTATCAATATGAGTTATGAATGCCTTAACTGGTCTCTTAGCTGCCAGCCCAAATGTCTGCCCCTGAATATTATAATTCAGTTACCATCATCTTCCTATCCCTTCTCAAAAATCTCATGGAGATTTGTATCATCACTTGATTGGATTATGTGTAGGAGCAGATGTTTGGCACAGTGGTGAGATATCACTTGGGAGACTGTCATCCTATACTAGAAAGCCCATTTCCAAGTCCAGCATCCTTCTAATGCACGCCTTGTGAGGTGGTGGATGGTCATGCAAGCACTTGGGGCCCTGCTGCCCAACTGGGAAACCTGGATTGAGTTCCGGGCTGTCCTGGCTAGGGCCTGACCCAGCCCTGGCTGTTGAGTGTATTTCAGCAATGAATCAGTGGATGGAAGATCTCTGTGCCTGTTTTCTTAGCTTCGGTCTCTTTCAAATAAAGTGAAACAAAAGCAGTTTGTGAAAGTTTATTCTACACAACACACACACACACACACACACACCAGAAAGGGGATTATAAAACTGCTAATTACTCTCTTCTCATCTGGGAATAAAATTATGTTTCTTCATTTGTGTACATCTGAAGATTCTTCCGGAAAGGTGTGGGAAAAAAGTTTCATAGAAGGCATGTATAGTTTTGGTTAAGATTTGTATGAGATTGAAATTTTTTAAATATCCACTTATTTTGGAAAGCACAGTGACAGAGAAGGGGTGAGGATCTTCCATCTGCTGGTTCACTCCCCAAATGGCTGCAAAAGTCAGGTTTAGACCCACCTAAGCCAGGACTTTGGGGATCTCCCATGTGGCTTAGCAAGAGCCTAAGTACTTGGGTCTTTTGCTGCTGCCTTGCCCAAAATAATAGCAGGAGGCTGGATCAGAAGCCAAATGTCCAGGATTCTAACTGGGGCTGTTATGTGGCATGCTATTGCATGTGGCAGCTTAACCTGCCATACCGCACTGCTGATTCCTAAATTTTAGCTTTGATTTATACTACAAGTGGGAATGTCGATTGATTTATTTAGTATTTGTATATGTTCTGTAACTGATAATTGTGCAACATTTGTGCCAAAAAAATCCTAAATATTACTGAACCAGATAAAAGAAACATACCATCCCCCCAACTCTGTCACCATCAGTGTTACTCTCCAAGTGCTCTCTGGTGTGGTCCCTTCAAATCTTTTGCCATCCACAAGCATAGATTTACTAAGTAATACCACATTATGCATAAATTTCTGTGACTCATCAGTGAAACTGGATTCTAGAAATGTTTTACATTATTACCTAAAATTATTTCTTTTTTGAGTAGCCAGCAGGCCATAGTTTATTTAATTTATTGATACACAATTAAGCCATTCCTCAGGCTTTGATTGTCTGAACAATGCTTCTGGAACAAATGGCCCCGGAATGTTCCGTGTGTTCCTTCTTGCTGCGTTTGTCGATGGAATGGAGGATGACACAGGCTGCCCAAGTGCTCCGACAGTGGTGTCCTTCTGTTTAGAGGCTAATCCACCCATTCCGTAGATGAGCAAACAGGGGCAGGCAGATTCAGGCTGCGTGTAATCTTGCTTCCTACTGACAGTCAGTGAGGGTACCTATTTCCCCACCCCATCTCATTAGTATTTTGGATGTTGTTGCTCTTTCCATTGTTGGTGTAGGAAGTAAAAAACTCTGTTCCATCTCAGCTCACATTTATTTGCTAATGACGATGGACTTTTTACATTTATTGATGATAAATATTTCTTCTTTGGCTGATTAGTTTATGTCATTTGCCACTATTTTATTTGGGTTTTATCAGATTTGTAAGCTATTTTTATGTGATTGAAATAGCAAGCAGTTAATTCTGTAAGTTATACATTTTCCCATTTTATCATGTCTTATTTCATTTATAATATTTTTATCATTCAAAAATTTAACATTTGTTAGAAAATGAATATTTTTTGTAATCAAGTCTCTTGGGGAGTGGGATTATATTAAGACCTTTCTGACTGAGACTATAAGGAATATTCTCTTATATCTTGTTTATGTACTTTAACTCTTATTTTTTACATTTTTTAAATTTTCAATTTCTCTGCAATTAACTTAGTGCCTGGTGTCAGATGGAAATCTCATTATTGCCATCCCCTTAACAATTTTTCCAACCATGTTTTTAAGGATTTTTTTTTTTCACTCAAAGTTAGTTACAGAGAGGGAGAGAGAATCTTCCATTCTCTGATTCACTCCTTAGGAGGCCATCATAAGTCCTGGACTGGACCAGTATCCAGGAGCTTCTTTCTGATCTCCCACATTAGTCCAAACATTTGTAGCATCCTTCACTGCTTTTCCCAGGCCATTAACAGGGAACTGGAAGGGAAGTAGAGCAGTGGGACATGAACCAGTGCCCTTAGGGGATGCTAGCCCCAATCCTGATTTTTCTTCAAGAGATTTATTTTATTTGTTCGAAATGCAGAGTGATATAGAGAGGGAGAAGTTTTAAAAAATCTTGCATCTACTTCATTCCCCAAATGCTTATATAACGCAGCATAGATCAGGCCAAAGCCAGAAACCTGGAACTCTATCCTGCTGTGGCATGTGGGTGTCAGGTGTCCAAATACTAGGATCATCTTCCCGTGCCTTCCCAGATGTGTTAGCTGGGAGCTGGACCTGCAGCATCCGGGACTTGGGGTGTTACTGTTGCAGGTGGTGGCTTACCCCACTATTGCAGGCCCAACCCTGTGTTTTGAGCTGTCCCTTCTTTTATATATATACATATATATGTATATACATACATATACACACAATAAGCATATATATGTGCATATATGTAGGTCAGCTTCTCAGATCTAGGTGGGTTTGAATTTTCTAGTCTTCATCACTAATTCATCTAATCCTACATCAGACTGAGACTTCATGACTGTAGCTGCGTGAAATGCGTAAGCAATGTGTAGCTCTTTTACACGTGAATCTCAGTCTGAGCTTTACAATGGATCTGTAATCTTTTGTCCCACCTCCTGCTACCTGTCAGCCCTGCTTTCTCCCGTACCTGAAATTGTCTGGAATGCTGCCTTGTGATTGTTACTATTTTTAGACACTAGTTCTAGTCCAAGAATCACCCAAGAGTCAATCAACTTAAAGTTACATTTTGCTTCCAGTTCCAGTTGTCAGTAATAAAGTCTGCGTTTCTGGCTTCATTGCTTGCTCCCCTCTTTTGAGCACCGTATCATCTCACTTGACTTCTTGATTTCGATTCACTTTTGTCTGGAGAGCTTTCTTGAGACCATCCCCCCCCGAAAACCTCCTTAGGCCCCCTTAATTCTGTCTTCTTGCTCAAGTCATGATTTGCTTGCAATAGTGAGTTCTAGGTTAATAATGAAAATACCTGTGAAATGTGAAATACCTGTTCTCTTGCTCAAGTCATGATTTGCTTGCAATGGTGAATTCTAGGCTAATAGTCCTTCTCTCAGAAAACCCAGTAGCCATGCTCTGCACTCTGCTTGCATTGAGTGTTGTCAGAAGGGCATGTTAACCTGATTCTCTGGCTTTTCTGCATGGCACCAACCAAGCTCTCTTTCCAATCTTTGGAATTCAGGAAGTTTATAAGATTGCTTCTGGTTGCTTCTAGTTGGGTAATTTCCCTTCGCACTGACTAGGTGAACCCTTTCAGTCACAAGAGTCAAGTGTTCTTTTAGTCCAGGGAGATTTTCTATTCATTTTTTGGGATTGTTGATGTTCCCCCCTTTGAGGGATTTTTATTATGAGTAATAATGACACCTAACATTTATGGAATTTGCTTTCCTTCTGCTGTGAAATTGGCCCAACATTAGTATTGCTATCTCCATTTTGTACATGAGGAAGCAAAGGAACAGAGAATCAGGTAGATTGAACTGGGTCTTATTGCTAGGAGGAATAGCCACAATCCAAACCCAGAAACAGGCCCAAGAGCTTGTGTTCATAGCAACCACAGTATACTCCTGTCCTGTGGTGTCCACCCCAGGGCCAGCCTTAGCCCTGACCTTGACACTCTGTAGGGGCAACACAGAGTGTTGACAGCTGGGGTGGAGCAAACTTGAGAGTGCTACAATTATAGAGTTGCCATAGGTGGTGATGCTGAGGGCCAGCAAAGGGCAGCAATCAAAGGTTTTTCTGTGACTTTAGAATCAAGGATCTACCTTCCCCTTCCTGCCCTTTCCATCTGTCTCAGGCCTCCTCTCTATCCCTGGAACTTTTTCCTGTGGCTCCTGTGGCTCTCCCTGTTCCCAATCCTGTCCCTTTAGTTTCCTTTCTGAACAGCAGCCCACGTGACTTTTCCTATGGCACAAACCAGGTCACCCTCTCACTGCTGAATGTTTGTTAAATGATTTCACGAATGAACAAATACTTTTAGAGGGCCTAAAGTGCTAAGTACTGCTGACTTAATCAGGAATCTCCTGGTTATCCATAGTAAGAACCCAACTCAAATGAGCTCAGCCCATACGTGAACTTCTTTGAATGATGAAAGGTAGTCTTGAGGCATCTTTGGATTCAGGCCATTGAGCAACAGCATCGAGAACTGGGCTCATCCTCTTCATCTCTTGGTCATGCCTACTTATGTGTTGACTCACCCCCTCGGTGGCGGCTGTAGAGCTGCCGAAAGTGTCAGCTCTGAGATAATGATTGCTCATTTTAGTAGTAGTCCCTTGCCCGAGTTCCGTGGCCCAAGTTGGATCACATACCCATCTCAATCACTGAAGACAGAGAAGTGGGCTCAACTGGTCACCTGAGACTTAGGTCACATGCCCATCCTTGTGGGAGCTGGGCCAGATCCTGGTGAATCACCTGGTGTGAGATGAACAAGGGAAACATTTTTCTTCAGATGGCATGCTTGACCAGTCCATGTGCCCCTCATCCCCTAACAGTCTGCTGTAGGGGAAGAACACTGGAGGACAGACACAGACACACAATGAGCAGCATGGAACGACTCCAGGACAGTTGTGAAGGGGTCAACGAGAGCACCTATTGGAAAAGACTTGGTCAGGGACGTTAGGGAAGATTCTGAGGTAATGTGAGGCATCAGAAGGATTGTTCTAGATGAGGACTTGGAAGCAGATCAGCATAGGTAGTTAGAATAAACAAAGTAGATGAAGCCCAAGATGATGCTGGAGAAGTGTTCAGGGCCTTCTGCTGTAGAAATCGAGCTAGGTGGGACACAGATTTTGACCTTTACCAGTACTCAGCCATGGGAGCTGCCTTGCTGGATTTGAGAGGTAGAGAACTCCCACTGGCCTTGTGGAGGAGGGCAAGGTAAGAAACTGGACAAGTTTGGAGCTGTTACCATCAGCCAGGGAGGGTGATGTGGGCTATGGTAAAGTTGCTAGGGATTGAGGGAGAGGCATGCAAGAGCTACATGATGTGGAGGGGTAGGGATTGACAGAGCCTGATGGGTAATCAGCTGGGGTGTGTTTGGGAGAGGGATGACATTCAGGAGTCAGGCTTAGGCAAACAGGAGCATGGTATTGCCACTGTCTGAGCCAGGAGCAGTGGAGGAGGAACCGTGTGGGTGGCCAGATCATGGGTTTACTGTAGGTGGTAGCATCGTGAAGCAGCATGATAGAGTCCAAGTCAGTGAAACCTTACAGAAACCTGAGCGTTGAAATCAGGCCTTGTGAACCGCCTGTAGAGAAGGGTCTGTGCTTTAGAACTCACATTGTATGCGATTGTTACAGTTTGCCATCAGCTGCTCCAGTCCACAAATCTCTGGAATGTATCATGCAAGTTCCTAGCCAGTTTCAGTTTTGCTACTTATCTCATTGCGGAACAGTACAAAGCAGCTCATGAACCCTCACCGTTCTGCAGACTATGTTTTGAATAGATCAAGTCCTACAGTGTGCAGGTTTTGCAGATGGGGACACTAAGGCTCTGAGAAGGGCTTGGCTTAGCCCTAGGAATCATGGGATACAGTGGTAGTGTTTGCATCTACTTCCTCCCCTACCCCTCACCCCCAGCCTGATCCTCTGGTTACAACCTGAACTCAAGACCAACAGTCCAAGCAGGGACGGCCCCAGGGGAGGGCATGGATGCTCCACACTTTCCAGGAACTCAACTTGTCAGTACATGGCCTGGCCCTCAAGCTGGCAAGAACAAAGTGGGTTGAGGATTGCTCCCAAAAGCTTTAAGTTTCAGGCCTGCATGTGGCTGGTTGGGCTAGCGCCAGGAAGGGAGATGGTCATGACTCCTGGTCGTTCTGTGCTGCTGTAACTGCCCAAGGTCAGGCTGATACTACTGAGGTGACCACAAAGTGTGCCCCGGGCTGGGGACAGAAGCCAGTTAACTATAGGTCTCGGGACCAGCTCCAATGGGGAGATTTGGTATCCTGGCATCCGTTGTATGAGGGCTTCTCTTCGCTATGGTTCTTACTACGGTTCCTACTGACAAGCTGAGAATTGTCCTTTACTATCCGTTGTTGCTGATGAAGAGATTAATGGCAAAGGAAGAGACATTTAGGAAGCGTGCCTAGGGGGCGAACATACAGTTAAGAACTTAAGTCCTGGGGTTAAAGAAGGCCTCTGCTCTGCCAAGTTTAGTTTCATGATCAATGACATGGGCAAACTGATAACACCCTATAGCTCAGTAAGTGGTCATTGTATTAGTCCTCTTCCCCTTACTGTAATAGAATACCTAAGATTGGACAATTCATAAGGAAATGAGGCTTATTTAGCTCACAGTCTCAAAGGGTCTAGGGCATGGCACAGGCACTTGCTCAGTTTGAGTGACTTCATAGCAGACATAGTGGTGGGAGCTTCGGAGTGGGGGAGGGAGCGATCCCATGAGGGGGAGTCAGGGAGCAGAGAGGACCCAGTCTTACTCTTTTATAACAACCTGCTTGTGAGACCTAGCCAGCGTCCCACGAGAACTAGGCTTATTACTTCCCAGGGCAGTGCCCCCAGTGACCCAATTATGTTGCTCTAGGCCCTGCATCTTAAAGGCTCCACCATCTACCAGCCTTTCCACACTGAAAACTAAACTTCCAGTGTACAAACCCCCGGGGGATGCAAGCCATGCCAAAGCAGGAACATCAGTAATCACCAGCTCTCAGTACACACCAGGCGTGTGTTAGGCCATCAGCAGGTGTTACGATGCCTATCTTTCCTGCTCACACCAACGCTTTCGAGGTTAATTCTGTCCATCAATAGTGCTATAGTAATAACACACCGACAATGATGGCAGTGCTCATCTATCAGGCACTTACTGTGTGCCATGCAGTCCACATACAAAACCTCATTTAGTCCCTGCCAGGGCTCAGTGAAGGAGAGGAAACAGACTCAGAGACTGACTTGCCCATAGTCATTCACTCTGACTTTCTGGGCTGTTTCTGAGTACCACTGACACAGCTGATCACTGTAGCAGGAGACCTGAGAGGGAAATGAGAATGACCACTGCTGAGACTCTGGGTCTCTACTCCATGTCAAGAGGCCAAGGAGAGAAGGGAATTAGCCTAGATTCTGCATGCTAGAACCAAAATTCTCTGTGAACTCGTATCTAGAGCTACCCGATCACTTAGGATGGTAACCTCAGGACAAAGCACATGCTACCAGGAATAGTTAGATTCCCACTTGTAACTAGCCATAGTAGGATGTATCCCAGTGTTAGAATCTGAGGCTAAAGCATGGCCAGACAACCTCTGTGCAGCATCAGCACCCACATCTGCTATGCCCACCTTTGCATCTCATCCTAGAAGCAAGCTCTTTCCCTGCCAACCCTATACCCGTATCTCCTGGCTAAGTAGGAACTCAGCGGGCATCAAAATGACCAGGTTTCCTGGCTGACTCTGCAGAGCGGAGGGTCTTTATAGATGCAGCCAGGGGACCCCCAGGCCTCGGCAGGCTAACAGGTTCAAAGCTTCGGACCATGGAGCATATGCACAGATACTTCCAGGGAGTTTCAGAGCAGCCCAGACGTTTGACTTTCTGAAGCAGCAGTCTGGGGGCAGGGCTCTGTAGAGGGGAGGCTAGTGTGTCACCTGACACAGGCTGGGGTGTCCAGACTTAATGAAGGCCTAAGCAGCTGCTGGCAGCGCAGAGGGGATGCTCTTAGTCCCTCTCATGTTCTTATTCCTGCACCAACCCTCTCCACAACTTCCATACTGTACCATTGGCACTGTCACTTTCTAGGATGGGGAGACTGAATGAACAACCCCTGGCAGGTGCCCTGTTCTCTGTGTGAGGGACATTGCCGGGACTTCACTTCCGCCAGAGAGAGTCTGCACAGGGAAAGGAAGTGGGCTCCTGTATGTAGGGCTGTTGGTGCATTGGGCTTAACAGAATGGAGACAGGAAAGGAAGATGTGAGCTGCAGGGGAGAGGTAGGACTAGCACCTGGGCTGCATCTCCCTAGGCGGCCTCTCTGGAGCCTTGGGCCCTGCCTGAAGGTATTGTCCCATGGGAGGTGGACCCTGTCCTGGGTGCTGCTGCCTGCTGAGGTGGGGAGTTTGCTGGTACTTGGGCTGCAGAGACGTCCAGCTTCTCAGGCTGCCTGGTGAGGACTGAGTAGTGTACACATAGTAGAAAGTGGACCCGGCTCCATCTGTAGGTCTACACTGGCTTGAAGGTAATCCTGAGAGGGGCTCATAATCTCTCATGGCCTCTGTTTATCTGTGAAACAGGGATATTAGGAGTTGTAATCTAAACAAGTTATGAGAACTTCATAATTGGGATGTGCGATCATACTGTCATTGAGGGTTAGGTTTGGGTAACTAGAACCGGTACATCAACACCTGGGCTTTGGGCCCTGAGTATCCAAGGGTATTGACCCCTTGGGCCTGCAGGCCACCAATATTTCACTGTCCTGTGGGTTGTCATTTCTCCTGTACTGAATAGCACTGTCGTTTATCTAAGTATGAGACATAAGAGGTGGGACCAAGTAGTGGCTGCTCTCAGTCGTGCTAACCAGTTGTTCTGCCTCTTGAGAATCATGCTCGCTTTCTGGGCTTTCGTTTCACTGGCTATAAATGAGGAGATAGGAGTGAAAGATCTCCAGAGAGACAGCCTGGCAACCATAACACCCCTATGTCACCTCAGGTTGTATTCTGGGAAGGCCACTGCATGGACAGAAAGAAGAGTAGCTGCCCTAGGACTGCCCTGGCCAGTCTGGTCTGGCAAGCCCCTGGTTTGGGTCCTGGAGCTGCTTGGCCGTCTCTCCTTGGTGCTGTGATCCAGGGCTCTGATGAAAGTGTCCTGGACCCAGCGCCCCGGCTTGGCAGAGCTGCTCTGTTCATCACAGCACAGTCTCATTGTGGGCTTGTTGGTGGGACCATGTGGCTGCTGTCTGTGCCCTCCTCACTGGGCGACCAGCTGCAGGAGCATAGGGCCTGGGTCTGTCTTCTCCATCATCCCATCCCCAGGGACCCAGCACAGGGCCTGGGCATGGACTAGCCACTCCTGAGCCAGGAGATCATCAGAAAGCAGGTGGAGACCTATGGAAGCAGGGAGCCCTGTGTGCAGGCTCCCCTGCCTCGGAATTCCTCCCAGGCTCCAGCAAGGCCATCCTGGGAACCAGCCTCTCCCCCCCAGGAATCGGCCATCTTCTGAGACCTACCTCCTAGTTCCCCAAGAGTCCACTGGGTGACAGTCTCCCAGTCTGGAACCTTCCTGGGCTCTGTCCAGGCTGGTGTGGCTGTATCCTCCCCTTGCCCTGCCCCTGATGCAGTGAAACGCCCCTGGGAGCTTATTGGTGCCAAGTTGCTCCAGCAAAGGGTGTTTTCTTGAACCAGTATGTGTGCAGACAGTTGTGTAGAATGAGAGATGGGAGAGGTGGGAATAGAGCATGAGGTAAGAAGGGACTCAGACTCGGGAGGAGATGGGCACGGAGGTGCTGGGGCTACCTCAGGAAAAAGTGGCTGAGGACAGGAGAGGGGGTTCCTCTGTGCCTGCCACTGAAGGGACCACTTGCCCTGGGACGGGCACAACCCCCTCCACCTGGGCTCCAGGAGCAGTGTTCATGGCATTAAAGAACAGCTTTGTGGCAGTGGACTGCTTGGTTCTCGCCAGGGAACAATGGGCTCGGAGCTAGACTGATCGCTCTTCCATCCTGGCTTCATAGCCATTTGGCTCGCGACCATGGGCGCCACCCACCCTCTGCAGGTCCCGTGTCTGTAAACAGGGTGATAATAGTCCTGCTGCACACCACACCGAGCAGCATTAAATGAATTACTGCAGGCAAAGCTTTGGGAGCAAAACCTGGCTCAGCGCTCCTGTCCAAAAAGGGGTAGCCAAAAGCTGGCTCACTAAATCCTCCATCCATCCCACAGGTGGGCAGTTCAGGGGGTTCAGGCCCATTCTACAGGCATGGAAACTGAGGCTCGGTGAAGGGCAGGGACGTTGCTCAGTGACACTCAGTGCTGAGCTGGAGTTACAACTGGGGACCCTCGCTTCCTGGTATGGTCCCTGGATTGGACCATCTTCTTCAACCATGGTCAGCCTATCTTAAGCTCTGTGCATCATGGAGTTTAGCTTACAAAGGCACTTAAAAAACGCTTAGCCAGCTGTGCTGGGGATGCTGCCAGGAGGGTACTGAAGCCGCCACTCCACCCCACCCGCGAGGTGGTCAGCTCTGAGGGCTCCAGGCCCCTGGGTTCACTTGCAGTCACCCTCTGGGACAGAGCAGCGTGGGGGTGGGGGTGTGCCAGGGAAGTCTCGGTGATTGGCTGAGTCCTGCCAGGGAGCGGCAGGCGGCTTTGCGGGCTGCCCCAGCCCGGGAGCCCTCAGGCTGTGCTGTGCGCGGGGCGGAGCCGGCTCCCGATCCGATCCCGGTGCCAGGGGGGTGCCGCCGGCAGCGGAGGGATGCCTCGCCCTCCCAGGCGGCACTCCGGGGGGCAGCTTGGGCACTGGGGCCGGGCAGCAGGGGAGCCGGCGTCTGTGAACTTGTGAGCGTGTACCCCGGGGTGCCAGCTGGGTCCCCGCGGCAGAAGGACAGGCTCGGCGAGGACTCGTGCACAGCGCGCAGAGACATCCCAGACTCAGTCGCCCATTTGAAAGTGGTGTGGGAAGCCGCGGAGTTTTGTCTTTGATGGAAGAAAGAAGCTCAGCTTTTCTTCAGAGTGGCGGCCGCCGGCTGGACAGGGTGTGTGTTTGGGAAGGGCCCTGGAGAAGGAGGAGGAGGAAGAGGAAGGCGAGAAGGAGGCGGAGGACAAGTGGGAGGAGGGACGGGTGATGCAAGGGTTTTGAAAATGCTACCTAAATGTAGGAGGTGGAACCTGGCCACTGGGTTCTGCTTTCCCCGGCAGGTATCGCTCCCCTCGGGAACTTGGGTGAGTCCATAAATAGCCCTGCTGACACAAAGGAGCTTGACACTGCTGGCCGCCAGGAGCTGCCACAGCCACAGCCGCCCGGCCGCGGGAGGAGCCGGGTGGAGACCCGGCGGACTGGCTGGTAGGCGGTGGTGGCAGCAGCAGGAGTCGTCTTAGTCTCTGCTGGCTGGTGCTTGGTAGGTGCCTTGGAGGCAGGGGTGTGTTTGAGGGGTGGGGGCGGGCAGGGCGATCTTGTGCTAGCTACTTCATGCCCTTGCTCCTTTTGTTTCTTTCCCAGGGCAGCCATTGATAGGGATGTTGCAAGCAAGCCAGTTGTGTTCCGTAAAGATAGCTGTGTGTCTGTGTGTCCATGTGTTGGGTCCCTGCAGGGCTAGGGGCACTGCTACTCCCCACTCCTCAGTTTGCCAGTTGGCTTTTTTTTGCGGGAGAGAAGAGAAATGTTTGGTGACCATGAAGTCGGGACACTGCGTGGGGAGAGAGCTCTCAGCCAGCAGTGTTGGCTATTGTGTCAGGGATGTTGGCCGCCTACCAGGCGCTTGAGGACAGCAGCTCTTGCTTAGCTCCACTGGTGGTCTCCAGTCTCGGGTCTTGGGGTGGTCACCCCTGATCTCTGGGATTTGGCTTCTGCAGAAATGTCCAGGGCAAGCACAAGTGATGATGTTTTGCCTCCTGGGCTCAAGGGCCCTTGGGGTAGGACCTGCACCTGCTTCCCTGGCTCTGGCAGAGAGTAGAGAAGGAGGGTAGATGGGTAGTGGTTAGAGAACCCATTCATTCACAGAGCTAGCTGCTGAGAGTGAACGGAAACCTGTGCTGCTCTCAGTGTGAAGGGCCCATGTCCCCACTCTTGTCCCAAGGTGTCCAGGGAGAACCTGTGCCTAGGGAGGGGATGGCTTGTCAGTTTCAACAGTAGTTCTATGGCTGAGCCAGGATCAAGACAGAAAACTTCTGCCTCAGCCACCATGAACACAGGTCACATGGAAGCCATAACCCTGACCTGCACTAGCTAACTCAGCTTGGAAGATGGGACTCCCGACTTGAAATACTTCACTTGGTGTAGGACTACCAAGCCCCCCTACCCCTGGCAACTCTCTAACTTCCCACATCCTGCAGTCCCTGGGTCTTCTGGCCGGGAGATCTCCCCACCTCCCTTGTGATGGCTGGCGTATGCACACCTCCGGAAGCAGGGAGCTGTAGAGACCTGCCCCACCAGTGCCCATGGGATCTCAGCCAGAGCATTGCAGCCATTGTCAAAGTTTCCACCAGGGCCCCTGGAGTCCTCTGTGCCCAGCCAAGGGGCACCTCCCCTCTTCCCCAGCCCTGGCATGTGGCAAGGCTTAGCCCAGGGCGGGCCCTCCCAGGAGCCAAGTTTTCTCTAGCAAGACTTGCTCCAGGGCCAACTCAGCATCCAAGATGCAGGCAGCTGGTGAGAATGGAGGCTGCGGAGGCAAGTGACCCCTTGGTGGAAGTCTTCGGGCTCTCTGGGCCCCAAGATCACCCACGAGTTCTTGGTATTTGTGATGTTGCTGCATCTCCCAACCCTTTGCCACCGCCCCCCCCCTTCCATTTGGTGGGAAGCCTTTCTCCTTTCTGCCCTGCAGGCTTTAACCCCATCCAACTTCCACAGCCCAAACTAAGAAGTACAAGCTTTGGTGGCAGAAGTCCACACATGTGCTTGCTTTGTGTAGTGTTTAGGCAGGATCTGAGCCTGAGTCCCCATAGCCTGACTTAGGTCCCAAGGCATGGGTGGAGAGAGGTGTTGAATTGCCCTGGCCAGTTAGCTCTGCCTGCCCATCTCCTGGCTCTGTGCCTGGTAAGAGAGTGGGCATTGACAACCAGAAGGCCTGGTGAGCAGCTCTTTTTAAAAAGGAGGGGACCTGGTCTCTATAGGTCAGGGTTTTACCCAGAGGGCTGAGGCTGGTTTCAATGGGAGCTGGATGAAGGGAATTTGAGCCTGACTGAAGCCGTAGGGAAGCTGACTTAGGGCCATTTTGGGCTGGATGGTGTCCACACCTAGCCAGGGCCGTGGACAGTAGAGCTCTGTCTGATTCCAAGGCAGTGCTTGCGGTCCTTTGCACAGATTCCTGGGGCTTGGAGCTGAGCTCCTGAAACTCCTTCAGGCTTGATTTAGTAGGGACTGATTCTCAGCTGGTGGTGTGTCCCACTTGCCCAGAGGAGGCACAGCTGAAGGGGGAATGGCCGTGCCAACCAAGTCCCAGTTTCCCATTTGGTCTCTAAGGTCCTGGGGATGGTAGATGGAGAAAAGGGTAAGGCACAGGAGGACTTGCCTGAGCCTATGTGCAACTCAGCAGCAAGGCAGCGACAAGTCCTGCAGCTTGGGTCTTCCTTCCCACCCCCCTCCGCTTGTGCAACCATTGGATGCCTTAGAAGGGTCGATCCAGGGGCTCCCTGGTGACACTTTCCTTTCCAGACCCTTGGGTTTACTTACTAAGTCCTTGCTGTTCTCTGGAAGTGATGGTGTATGCTAGACCAAGGCGTCTTCCGGCCTCTCGTCACTGGATGATCTCAGACAAATTGCCCTCTTTGGATCAATTTCTTCCTAGCAGCAACCAGGGACTGGACCAAGTCTCTTCCAGCCTTTCGACTCTGATTCTTTGTATACCCCTTCCAATTCCTGAGTTCCAGAAGTCAGGTTCAAGGCTAGGGTCTAACTTTGCAAGGAAATAGTCCCCCAACCTGTGGCTCAAACGCCTCTGGTTAAAAGCCATCTCATGCAACTCGCAGCCCAAGCCTGGGCTGGGAAGTTTGTTGTTGTTTATGGAGCCAGGCCGTTTCCAAGATGTCATTGCTCAGGGAAAAACCATCATTCCTCCCAGGGATAAACAAGGCTGCTTACAGCTCAGCCCCCTAAGCCCGGAGAGGCTGGAGGCATTCATAGCAGGCCAGCTGGGCCCAGTCCCAGTGAGCCGCTGCCTTCCCTGCACAACCACTTGCACCCAGAAGTCCAGGAATGGGGTTGGGGTAAGGGCAGGGCTTGGTGGTGGGGTGCTGAGGCCACGGGCCACTTGGAAGGTCAGTTTCTAGGCACAAAGGAGAGGAAAGCCAGTCCCAGGATACTTCCCTTGCTTCTGGCAGTGGGCCTAGATCATCCCTACAGATGTGTGGATGGCTGTTAGGTGTGCCCTCTTCTCCAGAGGGCCCAGGGCTCCTCCCCTCTTCTGCTTACCATGGGTCAGCCTGCCTGCACCTGGCTATATGGCCCGGAGAACTGCCTGTGGTTCCCTACTTAGAAAGGTAGGACAAGGAGCAAGTTATTTGGAACCGGGCCATGCTTTTCACCCCCTAGTCAGAGTTTACTGTGACATCTGTCACCTCTTGGTAGGGTTGGCTTCAGGCTAATAGCAGAACCTAGGACACAGGGCACAGGCTCACAGATGGTGGGGGGACATGGGCAGAGGCAGAGAAGGAGCCACACAGAGCCACAGTGGAAATGCTGAGAGAGGCTGGAGGAGCCAGGGGACAGTGGCTTGGTTGGAGCAGTGTTGAACGGTGCAGACCTTGAGTGGAGTTTCCAGTTGAAGCCAGTGGCAGCTCAATAACTGTGCTCTCCAGCTCCCTCCCTGCCTTCCTTCCGTATGTGTTAAACATCTACTGTGTGCCGTTTGTTTACCAGTACCAGTCTCTAAAGCTCTGGTCCTCAGTGTCAGTGATGGGCAGGTAATAGACAGAAGTCATACAGCTTTGACACACAGGCACTGCTTGGCTGTGGGAACCTTGGGGAGGGAAGCATTCGAAGGAGTCCAGGTGCCACAGGAAAACTTCCTGGAGGAAGTGGGGTTGAACCTGGTTGTGTACACAAATGCAAGTTAAAGGAGCAGGTCTCGGTTCTGGTTTATGTATCTGAGGTGCAGACATGTCCACCTGCCTGGGCATAGAAATCATTTGTGTGTGTGCGTAGCCACATGTGCCTCCTTGTCTAGGGAAGCCATTTGATGTGCTGTATAGGGACATGGGCTCTTACTGTACAGCAGCTCCCTAAATAAGATACTCTAGTCTGCTGCCTCTATTTCCAAGGGCAGTAATCCAAGTCCCTGCAGTTCAATGAGATGGTATGTGTAAAGTACAGAGACATGCTCTGTGCACATTGGCCCCAGGTCCTGCAAGCAGTAAAGCGGTGGGAAGACCTAGGCTAGCACCTAGCTTCACTGGAGACTGCTGAGCGTGATGACATCAGGGAAGTATTTGGCTCAGAGTCTGACACAGAGAGGATGTTTGGCAAATGGGAGTTAGTGTGCTTCTTGCAAGCTGTGAAAGGTGTGCAGGAAAGGTGTAGCAAAGAGCCACTGCCTCAGCCCAGGGAATGCCGGAGGAGCTACTGGGGTGAGATTTCCATGTGTCTTTCGAATCAGTTTTCAAATAGAAGTCTAGTGCATATTCAGGAGTGTCAGGAAAGGCAGCACAGCTGCGGGATTTTCAGCAAACTCAGGTACCTAAGTAACTCCATCCAGGTAAAGAGGTGAAACAAGCACAAGCCCCAGCTCTGCTTCCAAGCCCAGCTTCCTGTGAATGCACACCCTTGGTGATAGCAATGAGGAAGGGTCAAATTCTTGGGTCCCTGCTACCCACATAGGAAACCTGGATGAGTTCTGGGATCCTGGCATAATAGGCCTGCTGTAGCCCTGGCTGCTGTGAGTATTTGGGGTGGAGGGGTGAACCAGCAGATGGAAGATTTTCTATTTCTGTTTTTCTACCTTTCAAAATAAAAACAAGTAATTATAATAAAACTTTTTAGTATTCCAAAAACCTCAAAGGTTACTTCTGTCTTGATTCTTGCATTGATTAACGTTGCCTTTCTTTGTATAAACAGAACCACTGAATATGGGTTATTTAAAAATTTTTTTAAATTGTTTATTTGAAAGATTTGAAGAAAATGAGTGAAAACAAGAAATTTTCCATCTGTTGGTCCATTGCTGCAATGCCTGCCAACAGCCAGGCTGGGTTAAGCTGAAGTCAGGAGCCAGGACCTCTGTCCAGGTCTCCCACGTGGGTGACACGGTCCTAGGTACTTGAACCATCATCTCTTGCCTCCCAGGTGTACTACCAGGAAGCTGGATCAGAAATTGATGCAAGACTTAATTACAGGCACACCTATATGGGATGGAGGCATCTCATACTGCAGTTTAACCTGAGTACCACTGTACCTGTTCCTGAGAGAGAGAGAGAGAGAGAGAGAGAGAGAGAGAGAGAGAGAGAGAGAGGTGTGTGTGTGTGTGTGTTATGTTTTCTGGTGACTTCTATTTGTCAGCATTTTGACAGTGAGATTCATCAGTGTGATTGCACCCAGTTTTGTTTTGCTTGTTCTCATTGCTGTATGATATTTCATTGTGTGACCATGCCACAGTGTTTATTCTACCGTTCTATGTTGGTGAGTGTTTGGGTTGTTTCCAGTGCAAGGCTGTAATGAGTGGTGCTGCTGTGAACATTCCTGCCTGAGTCTTTTGATTTACTGCATGTGCTTTCTGTTGGGTAAATACCCAAGGTTTGCAACTGCTGAGTCATAAGGTTGTATATAATTAGCCATAGTAGATACCATCATATAATTTTCCGAAGTGTGACACCAGTCCACCCTCTTTGGAGCCTTGTGCTGGAGTGCCGGATGCCCTGAGTTCTTACCAACATTAATGACATTAGATACCATGATATCTGATTGTGGCTTCAAGCTGCATTTCTTTGATGACTAATGAGGTTGAGTACCTTTTCATATGTTGATTGGCCTTTGAAAGATCTTTTTTGTGCAAAGTGCCTGTTAGAATCTTTTCCATATTCTTACTGAACATTCTTTTTTCTGATTGATTTGTAGAAGTGTAAAAATATTCTGGATATGTGTTCATTGTTGGATAAACATTGCAAATGTCTTCTCTCTCTCTGGGATTGCCTTTTCATTCTTTCCAGATAATATTTGAAGAACCGGAGTTCTTAATTTTCAGGCAATCCAATTTGTTAATTTTTTCTTTTACAGAGAGTGTTTACTGAGTCTCATTTCTTTGCCTACTTCAAGGCTATCAAGGTGTATTCTCTTATGTTACCTCCTGGAAGTGTTATTGTTTTGTGTTGCATATTTAGATATAAAATACACTTGAAATAGAGTTTGTGCATGGTGTGATATAGAGGCCAAGACTCATTTTGTTTGGCTGGGCGGTCAATTGATTAAAAAGGTCATCCTTTCTCACTGTAGGGTAAGGACAAAGGGCAAGTGCACTGGTAGGTGAGCTGGAGATCTGAA
Organism: Ochotona curzoniae; assembly: GCF_017591425.1. Lineage (NCBI taxonomy): Eukaryota > Metazoa > Chordata > Mammalia > Lagomorpha > Ochotonidae > Ochotona > Ochotona curzoniae. The sequence goes on along the minus strand of NW_024466988.1, from coordinate 31,248 downwards.
GACTGAGGACAGGGGCTCTCCAGGGAGCTGGAGGGAGGAGGAGGAGAAGGAGGAGGGTGTTCTGGGAAGGTAGGACAGCAAGAGCACAGGTAAACCTGAGAGGTGAGTATATTTGGAGAACTACAGATGGGTCAGACTGGTTGGAGGGAGAAGAGGAGAAACAGCAATGGAAAGGTCAGCAAGGGGCTGACATTGCCCTGGAGGGATGGGAGGGTTTTAGAACTGGATATGGTCAGCAGGACCCAGCAGGGTGCCAGGAGATCCCATGACAGAGAGATGGCAGGAGGATGAGCTGGAGTGAACCCAGCCACACCCAAGCCCAGTACCAGCCTCAGCAGACAGGTGTGTCTGCTTAGGGAGGCAGTGAAGGCAGCAGTGTGGCTGGGGCCTCAGATGGTGACCTTCACCCATAGGACTGTGCCAGATCCTGTGTCTATATGGCTACTCCAGTGGTCACTCATGGAGGAACCCTGGGATCTTCCCTAGTATGTTCCCAGCACAGCAGAGCGTTCTGCTTGGTCAGCCTCCTTTGGAACATTACAGAGAAGTCCCGTGCTCTGCTCCTCTCCTCCTGAAAGTGTTCCATGGTAGGGACAGTTTGGGAGAGCTGCCAGGTGGCTGAAGTTTGGTGAACCAGTTTCCTGCCACCTGATCTCCAGCCCTTTGGAGTAAGAGCAGGATCCCTGCACCTGCGGCTGCCCGCTGCTGCTTAGCAGTCTGCAGTGTCTGGCTCAGTGCCTGCTCCAGGGAGGTGCTCAGGTGTTTTGAAGGACCAATGGAGGGAGAAAGAAAGTGAGGAAGGCAGGGAAGGAGGCTCTGGGCTAGTGGCAAGAGCAAGGCTTTGGAGTCTGGCCCAACTGTGGCTGGTTTCAGTACTGACTCCTTATTCCCAGTGTGCATGCGCCTGCACCATCTCATTTCCCTAACATCTCTGCTTCCCCAGCTGTTTCCTGCCTGTACCTGTGAGCACCCATAGGATGCTCCCACGATGTGCTAGCTCTTTGCTTCCTCTGTAGCCCTGGCTGCCCTGTGCTTGTGGCCCTGGGCAGGCTTAGGATAGGTCCCTGTCTTGCCGCTCCCTCACCCCTGACATAGTTTCCTCTGTTTCTTTGGTTTTCAGTTTTGCATCAGTTACTTAACCTCTCTGGACCCCAGTTTCCTTATTTGCAAAATGGAACTGGTAATCCTAACCCTCCCAGGGTAGTCAGAAGTGAGAGCGCATACAAGGGAACTTCAGAACATTTGTAGAAAATGAAATTAAAGCATAAGTTTATCTTTGAAACTCATGTGGTTTCATTTTTTTCCACAATATGCGTATCCCAGAGCTTTTTCACGTCCTGTGTCAAGCTGGGTGTGTAGGAGGTGCACAGTTAGTTGCCCCCCTGCCCCTGCTCCCAACTTTGAGTGTCTTGGCCATCCCCAGAACCACCTTTCCTGGCCCTGAGGCACTAAGTAATCACAGCTTTCAGGGTAGAGTTCACATTCCATAACCTACCCATACTCCTGCTGCCCGAAGCACCTGTCTGCTCTCCCATATCCCTGCAGCCTGCAGTGTCCTGTCCCATCACCTGCCTAACCTCTCTCCCTCCCTGCAAGAACCTCTTTTCCTGCTGCCTCCGTGCTTCTGGTGGCCCCTGGTGTGTGAGAGGGGCCTGGCCATTTTCCTGCACGTTGTTCCCTTGGTGCCTTCCAGGTAGGGAATGTGCCCTGCTGCTCTTTGGCCTCAGCACCTGGCACAGGCCCGAGTCTGTGGCTGGAACCCCATAGACAATACGAGTAATTCTGCATACAGTCCTGAGAGTTAAGGCAGGGCCTGCCTCCAGGACCCCAGGAGCACTGCAAACCAGGGCTGCAGGAGAAGGCAGAGCCCTCCAGTAGGGTCCTAGAGGGAGCAGCTCAATAGGGCTCACAGGGTGGGGTGAGGGTGGGAGAGGCATCAAGCAGGAAGTGGGTGTGTCTGGGCCAGGCAGTGGAGGAGGTTAAGAGGGGCATAGGGTGGAGCCTACATGTGAACTGGTGCCTGAGCCAATCACTCAATCCTGGGGCAGGAGAGGCCCAGGAGCCTGATGAAACATCAGTTATCCAAGGCAGAGGTTGCACACACCCCTGCTGTGACCTTACTGTGTTTCAGACAAAAGAGCTGGAGAAGAAGGGTCTTTGGGTGCTGTGTGGTGTGGGCCTCGATTGTGAAACTGCTCTCTTGGCCTCTTCAACACCATTAAAGACCTGTTGATCAAGACCTTGGGAGAAGGGACCTGGCAGGGGCTGCATGTTCCCAGAACCCTGGCCTTGGGGGCCCCCTACTGAGTAATGAGGTATCTCCAGCGGGCCTCCAGGGGCCAGTCCTTCTGGCCTGGACTTGTCAGGTGGCAGGGATGAGAACGGGGGTGGGTGAGGGAAGTGGGTTCTAAGAGGGACCTCCTGTCACCTCACTTCTAGGATTCTGCCACCCAAAGTGTTGCCTTCTCCCCACACTTTTTGAACTAGGGCAGGAGATCTCACTGGGTGTTGGGATTGCTTTCAACAGAATGTTGTACAGTCCTACCCAGTGTGGTACAGTGAGACCCCGATAGACCTAGGAGCTGGGAAATGCTTTAGGGGGACAAAGTTTTGGCCTGTGGTTATATCACCCCCTCATCTGTCCTCCCTCTACTCCTGCAGCCAGGCCTCTGTTTATTGGGAGCAGGAATGAGGAGGGCCCTGTGGTGCTCCATCCTGCCCTAAGGTGGTGCCTCTTGTATGTGTGAGCTTCCTGGTACAGAGGGTGTAGTGTGTATGAGGGGAGATAGCCCCGTCTGGGTCCTGGGCAGCATTCTAGTTGTGATCCTGTTGCGTGACCTTGGGTGTTATCACCTCCCTTTCGCAGGCCATGGTTACCTGCATGCTCCCTAGAATTATCCAGTTTCTTGTGGAAGTGCAGTTTCTGCTCTGGTAAGTGTAGTTTGAGAGTCTGTGTTTTGTCCAACTGTCTGCGGAGACTGCACTCATGGTTCACAGGCTACGTTTTGAGAAGGGGAAGTCCAGGGAATTGTTTGATATTTGCTGAATTGCTCATTTATTCATCCATTTATACCTCATCAAATACTAAAGGAGAAGAGTAGTCAGATGTGAAGCTGGAGAGAGAGATGGACCCACCAGGAGTTTCCCAGGGATGCCGGATTTGCTTTTGACCCAACATACCGGGAGGCATATCCAGGTCTAAGGCATGGGAGTGATCAGGTTTGCAGTTGGAAGCTTCTCCTGACACTGGCATTGCATAGAGAACCACTAGGGTGGGTTTGGACCAGCCCAAGGGGATCAGTGTCGTCTGAATGGGAGAGGAGGATCATCTGCAGGGCAGTTGTGGCAGTGAACTTGATGAGAGGGCTCAGTTCATTTTGATTTCTAGAGGTGTTCTGGAAATACAGCAGAGAATACAGAGTTCTGGCGTAGACTCTGTCCCCCAGCACATTCAGCCTGGTCAGCAGGGGAGTGCCTACGACTTTACAGTGGCCAATGAGGAGGATTTGGTGATGGACCAGGGCTTCGGTGGCCAAGGGAGAGGAAGAGAGAATGAAACACCAGTGCCAGGCTTGGGCGACCATGGAGGCATCGGACACAGGAATGAGAGTACTAAGGGAACACCTAGCAGGTATATCCAGCTCTGTGCTGTCCATTCCACCCGCACGCTCATGTCCCTTCCTGGTATGGGGCATTTGTCTGTGCTGCCCCCGTGTGCCCTCCATGGCCAGGGAGTCTGTTGTTTCAGTGTCTGTGTTGTTCCACATGGTGGCTGTTCCCAACACATGCCACCCTTTCTGTCTCACAGCATCTTGGGGTTTCCTTGACGTTAGAGATCATGGTTTGTATTCACCCCATCACTTATGTGGGTGGCAACTTGATTCAAGTGTGTTCGTTCCTTCCATCCTGTAGGCAACATGCAGGCAGGGATCCTGTCTTTCCTATTTCCTGCAGCACCCGCTAAGCCTAGGACATTGTTGGGGTACATGGCTATTCTGTGAAGATTTGCTGAGTGAATGCTTGTCTGCTGGAGCTGGCTGGCAGTGGAGACTGGAGGGACCCACAGCTAGATGATGCAGAGGGTGTCAGTAGACTGGGATAGGTGCATGCAGGGGTGAGGTGGGAGGTGTCTGGAGCAGGTCTTGAAGGGCAGGCTGTAAAGCCTGTGACAGAGGGCAGGGGTCAGCAGATGGGTCAGAGGAAACCAGGGAGATGTTAAAGCCAAGATGTACCAGGTTGGCCATGCATGCTTACAGGTGCCAGCACTGCAGAGCTCCGAATGTACCCTAGCTCCTTTGTTCCTTTAATAAACTCTGAGGGGGGTGTTGTCCATCCCATGTTAGCGCTAAGGAAAGTAGGCACCGAAGGTTAAGCCCCGGCCCCTCCGGCCCATAAGTGTGAAGTGGGCTTGGTGCCAGAGCCCTGCACCTTCCCAGACTCTGCTCTAACTGTGCTGTTGGGGTGGGAGGCAGGAAAGACATCAGTCTAGTAGGTCTCTAAGGTGGTGGCCGAGGCTGGAGGAGAGCTGGGTGGAGGCTGGGCCAGGGAGGCTGACTTCCTGGAAGTCAACATGGAGCCAGGGCCCAGAAGCTGGTGACCCAGCATGCCCTAAGCTGCAAGGAACAACCCTGAGCATAGAAGTGGAGCTTGGAGGCCGAGCACCAGCCAGGAGTGCCTTGCCACTTTCTCAAGTGGCTTTCTTGTCCACAAAGCACATACCTGCCCCTTGCAGGCTTGGTTCTCTGCTTTACTGGTCCTGCTGAGCAGGAGGTGTCTTCTTGGCAGGAAATAGCCAAGTGATCTACAAACAAGCAAATGCCAGGTGAACTACCAGCCTGGCTTCCTGGCTCTATGTCCTGTAATCTTTCTGTAGAATCCCCAGGGGCCAAGGGCCACCCTGAAACCTGCAAACCCTGGTTGACCCCTGCCCCGCCATCTCCATCCCTGCCCCTGGTGCAGGAAGTGGTTCTGGAGGGCAGATACTGAGGCTAAAGCCGGCACCAGCAATGCAGCTGATGAATCATCAGACGAAGAGAGAGAGCTGCAGGTTGTTGTAGCAGCCAGCAGGGCCAGCACCGCACAGTTGCTGCCTGTGTGACACTGGGCAAGTCATTTCCAGCACCCACCGGCACCTCTGAATCGGGGTGCAGGATCCCAGCTGGTAGGAACGCAAACTCTGGGCATCGGTCGTTCCAGCCTGCCCTAGCCAGTGCTGAGCTCTGGATTGGATTTGGGAGAGGATTTGATTAGATCCTAAACAGCAGCTCCACTTAGAGGGCCTGGTTCATTTCCTGTGTGCTTCCAGCAGGCGAGACCTGCACAACATTAACCCCGCTCCCGCCAAGCCAAACAAGTGAAGGGCGAGGGAGGGTGGGTGGTAGCAGTGGCGGCATTCTTGGGGTAGCAGGCTGGCCTCTCCCCGAAATGTTCTGGCTAAATGCTTGCGACCCCAGCCTATGGCAGCTGCAGCTCAGCTGGGTGCCCTCACTGTCAGCACCACTTCCACCAGAGCCCACCTGCAGACCAGTCATCTAATCTTTGTTCTTAACCTAGGGTATAGATTGTGCGTGACACCAGTGCCTGCCTTGGGGCCTGCGAATGACCGAATCTGCATGAGCATGTGCACGCGTATATACATACACACACCCCAATGACCCTCACCCCACTGCCCCATGTGTCCAGCTCTTGGCAGACTTGCCATAGCACAACTCCTATTCTGTTCCTGTTGCCCAGTCCATACTTGCCATGATTCTGGAACCTCACCCTCATCTCTCCCCTGCACTTGGTACCCCTGGCTCTGCTGTTCCTCTTCTAGCACTGGCTTCCCAACATCTGCCAGGGTAGCTGCTGCTCACACTGCCATACCTGGGATCCCATGCTCTAATTCTCATGATGAGGGCTGTGCGGTGCTGGTGGCCTGCTCCAGTTCCCCTATGCTTGAGGGTCAAAGGTCCCTGGGGATGGGAGAGGAGAATGCATCTGACTCCTGCAGTAGCCTCTGCTTTCTTAGGTAATCTACCTCCTCCCACTCCCCACCACCTGCCTGGGGCCTCAGTGTCCCCACTCCTAATAAGACTCCCAACAACCATTGTGGTACCACATCCTGGGAGTCTGGTGTGCTCTCCCTGGGCTGTGCTCCGGATGAGGAAGCCAGGAGACCCCATTGGAGTTGCAGAGCCAGAAAGTGGTCCTATTTGGGGCCAAACTCCACTTGTGCAGCCCGATGCAGCTGGGCACCCAGACAGCCCTGCAGGTCTGGTGGTTTCTGGGTCTGCGTGTGGGAGCGGGGTGGGGGGAGGTGGGGGAGGTACCTGCTGAGCAGCACTTCCTCTCCTGGCTGTTTGGTTTGGCTGCCTTTGGGGCAGGGTTGGCCCAGGCAGGCTGACTTGCATTTCTGGTTTTGGGGCTGCACTGCACTTTCCCCGGGGGGCTAAGAGGGCTGCTGGGAGGGGCCTGGGCCCCACCCTCACTGCCCAGGAAAGGGGAAATGTGGCCTGCTCCCCTTGCAGTGTGTTCCCCAAGTCAGTTTGTTTCAGGCCTCCTGGGTGCCCAGCTGCGGCTGACTTCCTTCTGTCCTTCTGCAGGCAGGTGGGGATCTGCCCTGTTGGGGAGCTGGCTGCAGGGCTGGTTGAGTTTACTGGGGAGGGGAGAATGCTCTCCATTCGCAGGGTTGGGGTTGGAGGCAGAGGGTGTGGTGGGCAAGCGGCAGGACTTACCTGACCTCAGGGCCTGAGATCCGATCAGCCCGATCAGCCCGTGGACTCACTGCACTGGGCAGTTTTGGGCAGATCCCTGGGTCGCCAGCCAAGTGGGCTGTCCATCTTCCTACCTGTTCAGTGGGGGTGAGGGGGTGGTCTCTCCCCACCTGAGAGCATCCCAAGGGTACTGGAGCCCAGGCCTGCAGTTCCAGCTGAGGACTCTGCATTAGGCATGACAGTCTGTGAGCCTGGGAGTTTAGCACAGTGTTGCTTCCGGTGGGGGTGAGGGGTATGGGGAAGATGTGCCACGATTTGAGGTCTTTCACCACTTCAGAGCATCTCTCTAGCATCCATTTTTAACATGGCTGTGGCTGTCACCTCCACCACTGTCACTTCTAAGAGCTTTGTATTGTCCCATTTTGGAGGTGGAGACTTTGAGGCCAGGAGGGTTAATGACTGGCTCCACCCAGCCCCGCTGGTCCCTGGGCCGCTCAGGACCCTGGCCTCCCCATCTATGCTGCTCATGTTTCAGGTCTGTGATTACGGGGGTCTGAGGCTTTCCTTGGTGATCCCCTCCCAGTTACAGGGGGAGGCCCAGAGCTGGAGAGCCACAGGGTCAGTGGGCACTTGTCTCGAGCCTGGGAACCAGAGCCCAGCATGTGTCCTTGCTGACCTCGGCCAGGTCGTTCAGGAGCCCAGCTGTCTGAGGTCTGGGGCTTCCAGCACTTCCTCCTTGGCCCAGCTCCACTTTCACTTTCACACTCCTGGGCCTTGGCTCCTACCCACGCTGTTTCACATCTGCCCTGGGGTTCCCAGGTGCCAGGGTGGCCCCCGACATGTGCATAGCACCCTCCATCTGCCCTGAACCACTCGGCTGGGTCACCTACTCCCAGCTGTGAGGCCTGGCTGCGGCTTCAGGCTCCTCAACGACCTCAGCTTCCGGCATGGCCTTTTGACCTCAGGGTGGCTAAGTCACTGCTGGGGTAGGAGGGGGCTCAGTTTTCCCATCCATCAAGTGGATGTGCCTAGTCTCCACAAGCAGGAGCTCTTGACCTGTATTCTGCATGTACTTCAAGTGCGTGTGTGTGTGTTTATCTCTGCACACACAGGTCACACCCCCATGCATCACTTCTCAGAAGTGTGTGTAGCTCTTCCCCACCATTAGTTCCAAGTGGCTGCATCTTCCTGAAGGATGGAAAGTCCTTTAGGGCTCCGAGTAGTGTTGGCTCCACTGTCCCAGGGCCTTCCACTGTGATGGGGTTGGGGGCGACCCTGGGTTTCTTCCATAAGTAAAACCTGCCACTGGGAGCCTGCAACCCCCTCCCATACCACCACTACCTTCCCCACCGGGCCACCAGGACTGTGGGGAAGCAGGAAATGCTTTGCTTTTTTTGTAGAATTCTTGAAGTTTTCCCCCAAACAGTTTAGAAATGCGTGGGTGGATGATCCTACAGGGGGAGGTTCCATGTGTCTGTGACGTCTAGGTTAGTCCAGGTGTGGGCAGGATTTTAAAGTTCTGGTTTCATTCCAGTTTCCAGTCTCAGAAAAAAAAAAAAAAAAGACAGTTGACATTTAGAGTGAATTCTTTCTTGAGTGACTCACCGGGAGTTTTTTTAAACCTTGGTTTGGGAGACACTCCGTTTGGCTGGGCTCGAGACTCGGCCCCTTTGTGACGTCCCGGCTGGAGGTTTGGTTTGCGTCTGGTTCCCAGCTGCCTGGCTTCTCTCACTCAGAGAGAGAGTGTTACCCCTGTCCTCTTCTCTGTAAAACGGGAACAGCCATGTCCCTCCTTCCTGGTTCCCTGGCACCTACAGCAGGAGCAGGCCATCTGGCAGGTTCCACAATCTCTCCTTCCCCAAGTGGTCACTGTGGTGCTGATAGAGCTGACCTGAGCTGCAAGGACTTTGTGTTTCCAAGGGGTATGGGCTTCCAGGTGTGGAGGCTGCAGGATTCCCTACAGGCCGCTGTGATGTCACTACACGTGTGCGGGGCAGGGGAGAGGTGGGTGGGGATGGAGAGGGAGGCAGCGTTGTCGGGGGGGACTTTTGGTTCTAAGCCTCTCTTGTGTGCTTTGTTTCCCAGATGTTTGAGGCAGAAGCAGATGCGAAGAGGGAGATGTCCTCAGCTGAAGGCAAGGGGCCGGCTGCTGAGGCCTCCCCACCCAGCGAGGATGGCCAGGAACCTCCTCTGGAGCCAGACCAAGCCCTCAGCCAGGACCCATCTGTGGGGCAGACACCTGCTCCTGGTCCAGAGTCCCCATCCAGCGGAGACATACCCACCTGCACAGAACCCTCTCCGGGCCAGGAAATCTCACCAAGCAAGGACACCCCGCCAGCCCAGGACCCCACAACCCTCCATGACCTGACTGTTGGTCAGGAGCCTCCTCCCAGCCCGGACCCTCTGCTCAGCAAAGCTGCCCCTGCAATCCAGGAAGCCCCTGCCCAGGACCTTGCACCCCAAGACCCACCTCCCAGCCTTGCCCCACTAGTTGCTGAGACTCCTGCTGAGGAGACCCCTAGCACCAGCACTGCCACTGTCGCAGCTGCCACTGGGGACCCACCAGCAGCCCCTGGGACCCCGCCTGCCACCTCCAGGCCCGCCTTCGTGATCCCGGAGGTCCGGCTAGATAGCGCCTACAGCCAGGGGGCAGGGGCCGAAGGGGGCAGCTCAGATGAGGAGGAGGATGCAGAGGAGGTGGAAGATGGAGAGGAAGGCGAGGAGGGTGAGGAGGACGAGGAAGAGGACACCAGCGATGACAACTACGGGGAACGCAGCGGGACCAAGCGCAGCAGCATGATCGAGACGGGCCAGGGTGCCGAGGGTGGCCTCTCGCTGCGGGTGCAGAACTCGCTGCGGCGCCGGACGCACAGCGAGGGCAGTCTGCTGCAGGAGGCTCGCGGGGCTTGCTTCTCCTCTGACACCACCCTGCACTGCTCGGATGGTGAGGGCACCACGTCCTCCTGGGCCATCCCTTCACCCCGCACCCTCAAGAAGGAGCTGGGTCGCAATGGTGGTTCCATGCACCATCTGTCCCTCTTCTTCACCGGGCACAGGAAGGTAAGAAGGCTGGGATACAGGGACGCCAAGGGGCCCAGGATTGTGGGGTCTGTACCTTCCAACCCCTCACCAAGGAAGCTTCTTCCCATTGGATGGAGGAAAAAAACAAGGTTTAGAGGGACCAAGGGGGCAAAGCCTGGATTTAAACCCACCATTTTAGGATTCTAGATGGTGTGTTTTGCCTCTATCCCACTGCTGGTCCCCACAGAAAGCAGAACAGGTGTGACCTAGCCAAGGATACCACACATTTGGATTTTAAAATAGCTGAGGAAATTTTTTTTTTTAAGTTGCAGTTTAGCTCTGGTTCAGGCCAACCAGTCTAAAATCCCATCAGCCAATAGCAAGGAGAGTGGCAGGTGTTCCTTCTAAGCACTCTGTCCACTCATTTTCACAGCAGCCCATGCTATAGAGTTTTTCTTTGCCTTTTTTTTTAAAAAACAAATAAGGAAACTTAGGTACAGGGAGATTGCCTTACTCTGTCCAGCCTGGTTACAGTTTATAAATCTGAGCTGTGGAGTCGGCATCTGGTTCCAGAGCTAGAGCTCCTAGCCACTGCCATGCTGTGTGCCTGGGGCAGGTCTTTATAAATAGATGCCTGTTGATGGCCTTCCTGCTGGGTGCCAGGCCCTGTGCATCAGAGGCCATGGAATGTGTGAGGCTGATCCGAGCCTGCGCGCTATGTGGCTGGGGAGCAGCGGTGGGGGTCTGCAGCCCACCAGCCGCTTGGAGTGTGGGCTCCATCCCTTACTAAGCCCTGTGGTGTTGGGCGAGTTTCTCATCTTTCTTAGCTTCTTAGGTGCCTTTCCTGGGAAAGGGGACTGCAGAGGGGAGGGTTACCAGCACTCGTGTCCCTGGATGGTTGAGGACAAGTGGGAAGAGGCTGGTGCCCGTCAGTGTTAGGGATGCTGGCACAGGCCCTCTGGGGCAGAGTGGGTCCTGCTCTTACATCAGCAGGGTGGCCGGGGCAAGGTGTGTATTGGAACACCTGTTGTGAGGCCAGAGCTGATGAAGGTGTTGGGCCCAGCAGGTGCAGCTCCCTCTAGCAATCAGAAGTTCTGGGCCCAGGGGACAGCCCCCTACTCCAATGCTGCGCAGCCATGCGGCCTTGAAGGTTTGACAGTAGACAGGCTGAGGCAGGTGCTAGCCCCCTAAAGAGCAGGTATGGCAGAAGCCCAGCACTACTCCCACACCCACCCTTGCCACTGCTGCCATTCCTTGCTCCAGGCCTGGTGCTGGCATACTTCCTGCTGGGTGGGAACATGGCTGAGCAGCCTTTGTGGTGTCTTAGCCACCAAGTAGTGGGGCGGACATGGCATTTGGGAGGACACCTGCTCCTGAAAGGGGCTGTGAAATTTCAATGCCACCTCTGAGGCCATCATTTGAGGCAGGTGCTACAGAGGAGTCAGGAACCTTCTGCCAGGCAAGGCCTCAGCTTCACTGCCCTCTAGAAAGTGGCTGTGGCCAGGGCCCCACCCTACTTTGAGCCTCCAGGGCTCTCTCCCCACCCCAGGACTCCAACAGTTCTGTTCCCCTGCCTCGGCCCCTTGCTAGTCTACGTCTACACATATTCACCGTTGCACTGCTGTGTAGTTCCCCAGCTCTTGTTTCTGGGACAGATATTTCTGCCTCCTGGGAGAGTAGTGGGCCCCCTCCTGTCTCCGCTTCCTCCTTTGGGCCACCGAGCTTCCCACCGCCCTCCCTCCCCCATCCCCCCTGCTGCCTCTTGGCCTGCCACTTCCTTTCTCAGGCATGAGTGGCCAGCGAAGCTGGCAGGGACCTCAGAGGCCGCCTCTAGCTCTGTGGCGGCCGCCCTTCTGTGTGACTTCCCCTGACCTGGTCCAGAGTCCTTGTCATTCACACCTGCTCCCTCCAAGCTGTCAGCTTCACCAAGAAACCTTTTTTTTTTTTTAAACAAGGAAACCAGACTTTTTTTTAAAAAAGCTTATCTGTTTGAAAGGCAGAGCAACAAAGGAAGAGACCAGGAAAGGAGACTGCTTCATTCTCCCAATGTCCACATGAGCTGCAATCGAGCCAGGAGGCAGGAACTCCATCCAGGTGTCCCATGCGGGTGACAGGGGCCCAAATGCTGGACCTTCACTGCCACCTGTCAGTGGGCAGTAGCAGGAAGCTCAATTAGAAACACAGGCTGGGCACTTCATCCCAGACCCTCTGTTGTGTGATGTGGATGTTGCACATGGCAGCTTAACTCCTGCCCCACAACACCTGCTCCAAGATATACTCCTTTGTCAAGAGCAGAGGAAGCCTGGACAGGACAAATTCTTGGCCTTGTTGCCTCCCCCACATAGCAGTGGGCCCTGGGCAAGTGTCTTCCCACTGCCCCCCACACCCCGCCGCGCCTCAGCCACCTGGCTGGCGAAAAGGGTGTGGCCAGAGTACCTCCCTCCTAGGTTACCTGGAAAAGGAAGTGACCTGCCGTGGCTGGGGTGTTTGTGGCAGCGCCTGGCACACAGTGCTTCAGGCTGCTGAAGCAGAGGAACAGGGAGAGCAGGGGCCATCGTGGTGACAGCCCAGCTGCCAGCCTGCACGGTGTCACAAGGCGGGACCAGCGGTCCTGCAGCAGTGGGAGGAAGATTGTCTCTGGCCACTCAGCGAGCAGAGCTGGACATTGGCCATACTTGGTGCACACCCCCGCGGCTCTGCCCTACCCACCTCATGCTGCCAAGGAACCAGGGTGGGCGGTCAGCAGGGGCAGAGCTATGTATCCTGAGTGACTTGTCACAAGTCGGAGTGTTGGACACCAGACAGGCCTTAGAGTTGCTCTGCCCGGTCCCCTGAGCTCAACCCCAGGAAGCCCCCTAGGTCACCAGGAGTCATCCAGGCGGGGCTGGTCCTTGGTGCTGAGTTGGGTTGTCTCCTGGCTCCCCCTGCTGCCAGACCCCTGGAGGCTAGCGGGGGAATCCCAGGTCTGCATGGGGGTGGGGAGCCTGGGAGAGGCACTAAGAATGTGAGTGTGGGGGGGGGGGGCGGGCTGGGTAGTCAGGGAAACCCAGGAGGGCCCCGGCTGCTGTCATGGAATATTCCAGCCCAGTCTTTTCTGGCCATTCTCCAATAGTGAAGCCCTTCCCTGGCGGTGCTTTCTGCTTCCCCCACCTCCAGAAACTCTGACAGTTGGGGAATAGGAATGGTGGAGGAGGCAGTCGGGTCAGACAAGGGGACTCCCAAATGCCTTCCAGCCCCAATACCTTCAAGACCTTTAAGCATCAGGTTTTTTAAAAGCTAGAGTGGAGTTACTTCCATGTCTGCCCTTTTAAGGACAGCTGCTGCATGGCTGGTGGCCACTGTGGCCAGGTGAGGACTGGGACCCCACTCACACAAGGGCCCGGCTCTGGAGAGGGACCCAGAATTCTCTGCCACAAGCCAGCTGGGAGAATCCAGGCAGGGCCCCAGATGTGGAGTGGGGGAAGAGGGCAGGGGTTAGGTGAGATATGGCAAGTCCTCAGTGTCTGACTACAGAAACAGCTAGCACCTGCCGAGTGCCTTCAAATATGTAGAGCACAGCAGGGGCAGGGACACAGCCATGAGTGGCTTTAATTTCCAACTGAAACAGAGAGAGAGGGCATGTGGCTGAGCAGAGGGCAATTAGCTAACGAACGAGCCAGGATGCCAAGCCGCGCAGTTTAGAATCTGCACCCTCATCACTGTGGTAATTATAGTTGTAATGACGGTAAGATTCTAATCATAATTCTGAGAGGCCAGGAGTGCCGGGTCCCTGGAGAGGCGGTGCTGGCTGAGGCCACAGGCTCCAGGGCCTTCTGCCTAAAGAGGGGCGGGTGGCTGCTTCCGGGCTCCCCTCCATGGCCTTTCAGTGAGCCAGGGGCACCAAGTGAGAGGAGCAGTGGAAGGAGAATGTTCAGAGATGCCATGGGCAGGGAGAACCTTGAACACCTCTGGCTCCTAAGGCTGGGGTGACAAACTCCTAGCAGACCTGGCGTGTCCCTAGGGCTGCGAACCAGACTCAGTCATTCCCTCTCGGTCACTCATCATCCTGGTGCACAGGCGCCCCTGGCTACCAGAGGGGGGGATTCCTGCGGCCTGACTATTCTCCCAGGCTGCTTCAGCTCGGGCCAGGACCTGCTGAAGATGGTCTGCTCCCAACCTTAGAAGGAAGAGCCCGTTTTCCCAGCAGAACTTAGGCTGGGGCCGGTGGGCAGGGCGGGAGTGGCCCCCAGGCCCATTGTGTGGGGCCCATAAAGTGCGGAAGCCGAGGTTAGAATGGGAGGAAGCCGAGTGCCTGTAGGCACTTTCCCACGGGTGGGGGTTTTAAGCTGCTGCAGGCGCCTGGACAAAGGACACCACACTTTTACAGAGGACAGGGCTGGGCCACAGGGGCTGGGACTTTATCCTGATGAATCTTCTAGCAGGACACCGCTCACCCAACTTAGAAGGTGGCCATGGCCAGAATTTTGCTGTTGCTACAAAACCGGAAGCCGAGAGCCTGGGACACATCTCGCGTCACTGGAGCAGGCCTCGCCCAGGTGGTGTGTGCCTCCATGTGCACGTCCACATATGTGTGTTTATAACTTCGCTGTGGCAGCATTCTCAGGCGAGCGGCACTTTCCCCGCCCCCATCCTCCAATCTTTCTTTAGAAATGTCCACACTGTCCCTGTCCTTGTCTCTGAGGAGCAGTGTCCTCTGGTGGAGGAACACTGGCCTTGACTTCAGACCTGGAGTCCTGCTCTGTTGCTTCCTTGCTGGGCATCCTTGGCCACATGACTTAACGTCTCTGATCCTCTTCACATAATGGAGTTACTAGGACTGAGCACCTGGGTTATGCCCATTCCAGGGTGTGGCCTGTAGATGGATCCATGAAAGAAGGTACCATGCATCTGTCTATTTACCTCTATGTATGTCCTTTCATTCATCTATCCATCCTTGGGTGGGTGCCCCACTAGCTCCACTTGCTGTCCGCTGAGCGTGGGTGTCACGGTGAGTCAACCGTGCCAACCCTGGTAGCTTTCTGTGCTGTCTGAGGACACAGGATCTTCTACCATCTCTGCATATTTTCTGGGCTCCTGTGCTGGGGTAGCATTGCCAGGGCCCTGGGTCTGCCCTGGAGGACGACGTCTGGGCTCAGGCCGAGCCAGGGAGGCGGGCCAGCCTGCAGAATATGGCAGCAATTGGAGTGGTCTGGAGGAGAGACTGCTCTTCCAGAGGGTAGCCAGGCACTGACCACAGCCAGGGCAGGGGGCGGAGTGGAAGCTGTGGGCTGCTGTGGAGTTACAGCCCTCTGTATCAATAGTGTAGTGGTCTCATAATTTGTCTCTCCAAGTCTGCTTCCCCTGCGCAATCCAGGCATCTGGCCCATCAATGCATTTGACTTACTCTTACTGTTGGCCGACCAACAGAGACCTTGCCCATGGGGATCCACAGCCAAGTAGCAAAGGCAAATTTGGAACAAACCATTGTGGGTGTGGTGGGGACACAAGAGAGGTGAAGGGGCACACCTTTGTTCCAGGGGTCAAGGAGAGCTTTCCAGGGAAGAAGGCATTTGCACTGCTCACCCTAAGCCTAGGTATTACTTGAAGTTGGGTCCTTAGGAGCAAAGGGAGGAAGAGAGCCACAGAAAGCACCTAGAGGAGCAGTTCCCGTTGGCCCCTGAAGGCATTGTTAGGTTGGAAGGCGTGGAGGAAGTCTGCCGTGGGGCTGCAAGCTGGGTCAGGTTGAGCTGGGTCAGGTTGCAGGACTTAGAGACCCACTACAGGGAAAGCCCAGGGGCTGGGCTGGGCTGCAGAGAGCGCCTAGGGGCCGGCTGTCTGCAGAGAGCAGAGGGACTTGGAACACTTGTAAATGGAACTTTCTGGGATGGGCATCTGTCCTTGTGTTTAAGCTGCGGCTTTGGATGACTGCATCCCATGTTGGAGTGCTGGGTTCGAGTCCAAGCTTCCCGTTGATGTATACCCTGGGTGGCCGCAATGATGGCTTAAGGGTTCAAGTTCTCTGCCACCCATGGGGGCTCCCCGGATTGAGATTCCCAGATCCTGGGCATTTGGGGAGTAAAGCAATAGATGGGTGGCCTCTTTGTCATCTCCACCTGCTTAAGACAAGTAAACAAATAGATATTTTGAAACCTGGCCCTTTTTTTCCCCCAGACCTTCAGATGGCATGCACTGTCATTGCATGGAGTCTAGCTGTTGTCCACAGGGTACTGGGGATCCATGCAAAGTGTGAAGTATGAAGGCAGGAGAGGTGCTCTCCACCCATGGAAGGATGCACGTCCTGCCCTGAGCCCCAAGTGAATCATCTTAACTGCATTTTTAGAAGTTAAGGAATAGAGGCAGAGGGACAGTGACTGTCCAGACGTCCTGCCTGCTGCTGCCACTGCCGATGCATGACAGTGCTGTGCCACATGGCTTCTGCCCCACAGGCCAGGGTCCTAGATGGGTCTTGAGGAGGTCCCCTGAGGCTGGAGGCTGGTTCCCAGTGGTGGGTCTTCCTCCCTCACTTGTCCTTTCCAGGGTGGATTCTCTGAGCACCTGGCTGGCTGCAGGAGCAGTATGGCCCCTGTGCCTCTTGTGGTCGGGTTCCAGGCCCTCCCGCTCACTGCACATGTCTATCTTCTCTCTGCAGATGAGTGGGGATGACGACGAAGCCTCCAGGAAGAGAAAAAGCAAAAACCTGTACGTTGGACAGATGCATGGTGCCCTCTGCTGGTGATTGGGGAGGCTCCCAACACCCTCTTTCCCTGTCCGAGGGCTTCTCTCTTCTCCAGGGACACTGGCAGGGAGAAGGGCTGTGCAGCCCCAGACACTGGGACCGAGATTAGACAGTGGCCCCAGGGTGGGGTTGTTGGGCCCCTGAGCATTCTGAGAGATGCAAGTTGCTGGTTCAGTGCCTGGAAGCCACACTGCACCACAGGCAACTCGCCAGATTGCTCTGGCGCCCGCCCAGCTTTTGGGCCCGGCAAGGACTTGAGAAAGCACCCCCCCCACACACACACACTCCATTGACTATTCTAGAAGTTTTCCTTTCCCCTGGAGCTCTTGAGCTCTTGAGTGCAAACTGTTTTGCATATGGCCAGAAGGGGGCGCTGCTAGCCCAGCTACTACTAGCCCAGCCCAGCTGCTAGCCCTTCTGGTCCAGCTCAGGTCTTGTTATGCTTTTAGAGGTTTGTTGCAGGTGCTCAGGAGCAAGGTTTTGGGAGTACTCCTCAGGCCCTCTCATAGCCCCAGCCCCGAGGCCCTCCAGGGAGCGTCTAGAAGCCCGCAGTACCCACCAAAATACAGAGATTGAGTCAGTGCTTCTCAGATGTTCACTGGGATCCTCTTCCCACGAACTGGCACCCATATGGCATCCCGGCACATACAAGGTGAAGATTTAGCCACCAGGCTAGGGCGCTGGGCTCTGCCTGAAAGCTTTTTGATGTGAGCTTTTTCCTTGAGTCCTGGCAACAGCCCCAACAGATGGTGCCACTTGCTTCCCTGCTTGACAGCCAAGCAAGCTAAACAGAGAGGTTAGGGTGCCTGACAAAGGACACACAGCAAGGGAACTGCTGGAGCTGGAATTGAAACTAGCCTCTCCCTCCTCCTCCTCTTTGTCCTACTGGTACCACTTCCCTTATATAAGGTGTCCCTGGGGTGCTGGTGTTGTTTGAAGTGTCATTGGCTTCCGAATTACAAAAGCTACAAGCATACACAACGCATTTGAAGGGTTCATGATCTAAATTCTTTGGCACTTAGCCTTGTGATTCAATAATGAATTTTCGGTTTAAACTCAGTTTCCATTGGCATTTTCCACCTTTTGTCAAATGGAGACAAAAAGTAAAAACCGTATTTATTAAAATGCTTCATTCGATTTATTCTGATTCAAAAATCATCGAACCAAACATGTGTTCTAAATGAAGTAATTAAACTTTCGAGTGACGTTCTTTGCAACTGGATGGGATTTGGCTTTGGGAAATTATCCAAACTTAAAAACTCCTGACAGTTTGAAGACCTGTGGTAGATTGAGGATTCAGAGACAGTTATCCACTACCAGCAGAGTGTCCTCTAGGCGGTGTCCACTGCAGGGGGACAGTGACTGGAGTCTGGGGCATTTAACCCCTTCCTCGCTGGCAGCTTCCCTGCAGCTGCAATCTGCTGTCTGCAATGGGAGTGGCCTGGCTAAAAATGGTTCTTGGTTAAAAATAGCTGGTCCATTCCTCCGCCCCCCTCCGGTGGGCAGAGCCTCTGCTCCCTCCCAGCAATTTGCTGACTTTATTTTTCCCTCCCCCTTCCTCTTGTCCACCCCCCGCCATTGCCAGCTGCCATGGAAACCATGGAGGCTGGTGACAAATAACTGGGTCTGGCTAGGGGCCGGAGGCGGGGCCCAGAAGCCGTCCTGTGCAGACACATGCCCCTTTCACAGCTGCCTCTTGGTTCCCCCTCCTGGTCCCTCCCATTTCCTGGCTCCTCCCGTCTGAGTCCCGGCCCCAGCCAGCCAGCCTGCCTGGGAGTCCAGTCATCGGAGCAGGCTCCCAGCGTGCGTCTGCAAGACCGCAACTTACACCGCTAGCTACCCGCTCAGACAGCGGGCTGGGGAGCAGGAGCCAGAGGGGGTGCTCCCGACAAGCTGTCCTGGGGCCCAAAGCTGGGGGCCCTACAGAGATGCTGCGGGGCATGTACCTCACCCGCAACGGGAACTTGCAGAGGCGACACACCATGAAGGAGTAGGTGGCTGGTCCCTGCCCTTGGCCCCCTTCTCCACCCCCGCCCCGCCTGGGGTGCCAGGCTCACCAAGCGCTTTCTCTGCTTTTGCCCCCAGAGCCAAGGACATGAAGACCAAGCTGGGCATCTTCAGAAGGCGGAATGAGTCGCCTGGGGCCCAGCCAGCGGGCAAAGCAGACAAAATGATGAAGTCTTTCAAGTATGTCCTCACTGGCTCCCCGGGACCTTCCTGCTCTCCCCCCTCCTCCCCCCCGCCTGAAGAGCAGCAGGGCTGGGCACTTGGGCTACAAAGAAGGGGCTCCCCGCATGTGCTGGGTTCCACTTTGGAGAGTTGGAGGCTTGAGGGAGCATGCCCAGTCCCCAGGGTCCAGGGCACAGGTGGGGCTGGAGGTGGTGAGCACCCCATGAAGGATGTGGACTTCCCCCGGCCCGTGCTCCCCCATCCCCACCCCAGGCAGCTAACAAAAGGCTGTAAGTGCCCCCTGCTTCATGGAATCCCCTCACCCTCAGGCCCACCTCAGAGGAAGCCCTCAAGTGGAGCGAGTCCTTGGAGAAGCTGCTACTTCACAAATGTAAGTGGGGTGGCCTGGCTGGTTTTCTCTCTGGGTTCTGGGCTCGCTCTTTTTTCTTCCTGTCCGGATCTATAGAGTGGCCCAGCACTGGCTGCCTTGCCTCTTTGCTGCCCAGGCAGGTGTTGCTGCCCCTGGCCACATACCCTTGCTCTGGCCTTGCGGCTGGCTGCTGCTAGCCCCTTGCTGTCCGTGGGGGTGGCCTTGCTTGCTGGAGGCCATTTGGGACCTGTGTGTTCAGGCCCAGAATAGCAGTAAACATTTCCCCATACTGAGGGCATGCAGCCAACCCAGGGTGCCTATTGTCTGCCCTTTGCAGGACTCTTAAGAGACACCTGGGATACTGAGGCGCACACGGTCCTCTAATGAGGCCAGCACAGGGCCACGATAGTCTAACTGCTTCTCCACCTGTGCTCTTCCCCGGGGGCAGGGGCTAAGGGCAGGTGGGACTGGCCACACCTCTTACCCAGGGCTGGGCTTCTCCTCACAGATGGGTTAGCAGTTTTCCAAGCCTTCCTTCGCACGGAGTTCAGCGAGGAGAACCTGGAGTTCTGGCTGGCCTGCGAGGACTTCAAGAAGGTCAAGTCACAGTCCAAGATGGCAGCCAAAGCCAAGAAGATCTTTGCAGAATATATCGCCATCCAGGCGTGCAAAGAGGTAGGGCTCTAGGGGGGCCCCTTACCTCCAAGTCACCACTGACCAGTGGAGCCCCAGCCAAAGGGAGGTAGCCAGCGACTCAGAAGGGGAGAGGGTGGGCAAGAGGCAGAGGGACTCCCCGATGCTGGTCACTCGGGGTGGTGGTGGTGGTGGGAGGCGAGGGGGCACTATCAGGGGTAAGGCCCTTGCTATATTCCTTCGGGGCTAGGGGCAGTGACAACATACCTAATTGGTTTTGTGGTGTTCCGAGTCCCTGGTTGTAGCAGCAAATTGGGAAGCCTGGGTTTTCACAGCCCTGGGAGGTGTGTGGTCATTTCTGGCTCGCACAGACAGCCGAGGCCCAGTGCTTTGCACTAATCTCTTTAGGGTCCTGAAACCAGCAGCTGCACTGCTGGGCTGGGAAAGCCCTGGGCAGCCAGACCCCAGCTGGTTGTTTCCAGGCTCTGGGAAGTCTGCCACCTTGAGACAGGAAGGGGTGGAGCCGGGACTCTAACCTGCAGGTGGCACTAACTGGGGCGAGGTGGCAGGGCAAGGCCGGGAGGCGAGAGGCTGCACCAGCCCCCAGGACTGCAGTGCCTGAGTCACAGTCCTGACCCCATCCCCTCTGCCTGTGCAGGTCAACCTGGACTCTTACACACGGGAACACACGAAGGACAACCTGCAGAGTGTCACACGGGGCTGCTTCGACCTGGCCCAGAAGCGCATCTTTGGGCTCATGGAAAAGGACTCCTACCCTCGCTTCCTCCGCTCCGATCTTTACCTGGACCTCATAAACCAGAAGAAAATGAGTCCCCCACTTTAGGGACCACCGGGATGGAACGCAACCTACATACCAGGCAGGCTGAGCCCTGCACCCACCTGCCTTCCTTCCCCCTGCGACAGAGGGGACGAGGAAGCCCCCTGAGGCTGAGGCTGTCTCCTGAAGGACAGATGGACACTTGGTTGCAAGGCCTGGATCTAGGGAGACCCAGGCCGCTGGAAGAGTAGAGGGACTGGCCCAACTGGGTTCCCCACTGCCCTGGTACGAGGGGGTCCAGGGGCCCTGGCCAGGTTGGCCGGAAGCCCCAGGCTAAACCAGATCTGGAGCAGCTGCTCCCGGCTGCAGAGACTGTGGAGACTGCATTGACCAAGTTCCTCAGAGAGCTGGCTGAATGGGCAGGAGGCCGGGGCTCGGGTTTTGGGACCCACAGGGGATGGCCGGCGCTCGGCAGCCCAACTCCCTGCCTTGAGTTCTATTTATTTAAACAGTAGCTGGATGCTTGGCCTTGTCCTCCTGTGCTAGGAAGCCCTTGCCACATCAATTTTCCCCCTCATTTCCAAGTGCAATATTTTAACCAATGCCTTGTGAAAAGCCACCTGGCTTGCCAGGTGGCTGCCAGTTTCCAGTTTCAGGGCATTTGCTGGTATCCGGCACCAGTGGTGGCAGCTGGGCCTTCTAGACTGATGAGGCCTGGAGGGGCATCTGCACGGGCTGAGCTCCTGCTTGGGACACCTGGCACCCCTGGACAGTGGGGTATTGCTCAGCGGCTCTGGGCAAGCATGGCACCCTCGGGTCGCACAGTAACCAAGTACTGGAGCAAATAAAAGGCCTGTGTTACTTCTTGATCTCGACCCTTCCTGTATGTTCCTGGTCTGGAACCTTCTGGGGGGCAGGGGAAGAACAGCTACAGGTGAACTCCACAGATCAGCTGTTCCTCGCTGCTTATGTTCCCATCTGGCGCTAGGTGCAGCCGTGGGAACAGCTCTCTAGCTGCCTCTTCCACACGGGGCTCTGTGCCAAACTCAACCCACCTGTTGGTACTGGGGGTAGGGAGAGGCGCAATCCCCATTTCATAGATGAGCAGAATGAGGCACAGGTCATTTTCCAGGGTCACCTAATCAACAGGTGGCTGGGCTGGGTTCAGTGCCACAATGCGTATGCTCTGCCAACCATAGGATAGAGCCCAGCCTGGCCATGCCCCTGGCTATCCCAGCAGCCTTTGGCAGCTTTTTGTGTGCATCTCTGCCTGCTTTCCAAAGCCACTTGCAGGTGGTGCTGGGGTAATCTGTGGAGGTAGACAAGGGCAAAAATCTCAGGCAGACTTGCGGAGATTTGAACACAGAGATGTTGCTCATGCTGATGGGGGGGATAGGAGCTGGGACTTACAGGGACTCCAGTATTTCTGCCATTGTGATTTTGCTTCTCCTCTTGTCTAACGAAACAGGAGATGCAAATCTGGGAAAGGCCTGACTCCAGGGCACATTTCCAGGGGCTGAGGGAGGAGGGGACAAACTCAGACTCCTCCTCTACAAGAGGACAGAAGAGGGTCCAGAACCCAGGCCATGCAGATGCCAATCCGGCTCCAGATGCCCACACATCCAGCCTTCCAGGGCCTGGTATGGAGACCAATTCTGTCAGGCTGACTTAGAGCTGTGGTTGGAGGCTGTGCAGGAAGGTCTGGGCACTGTCTGTGCGCATCTTATTCCCTACCAGGGTCCTGGGCTCAGGTCCACCTGCTGGGCCCTTGGAAATGTGGAAGACATGGATGCCCTGCTGCTCTTCCCCTGCCCATACCCCCGAGTTGGGTACCTGCCTGCTCCTCTGCGCAGTGACAGGATCACAAAGAGTGGTCTCTAGAGGCTGACAGGAGAGCCAGGGGCTGAGCGTTCTGTGTTGTAGGAGCTTGACAGTCCTTGCTCCTGCTCCCAGAGCAGACCCTGGGGACTGTCCTCCCTGTCTCCTCGCTTGAGAGCCCTGCTTCAGAAGCACTTGCTGCATGCCCACCTGCCCCGCAGACAGCTCTCATCCCTGCTTGCTGACTCCCTCCATGGTTAGCCCATACCAAGCAGTGGCAGTCAGGTGACTCCTTCGCCTGTCAGGGTACTGCAGACCTGCTTTGAGTCTTGCCTGGGCCACTAGCTTACTCTGCCACATTGGCACATCACTGCCCCTCTCTGAGTCTGCAAAACCGGGGACAACATCCTTAACAAGAGTTCACGATGAGCAGACCCCCGCATGAGCCCGTCTGCAGAAGGGGCCTCCATACATTTTTCTTGGCAGCTTCTCCCCTAGCATGGGAGTGAGAGCTCCTGCTGGAGGGGTTCTGGGATTTCTTCTCAGGGCCCCAGGGCCTGTGCCAGGCCAGCAAGCCCAAGGCCTGGTGGGTATTGTGAGCCTCAAAGTGACTGTTCCACTGGGCCCTGGAGCTTGACAGACATCCCCAAGGGCAGAAAGACAGGGAGTGGAGTTGTCCTCTTCATCTAGAGCAAGGCACCTTTGGCCCTGAGACTTGAGGACTCGTCAGCACAGGAGACTGAGGTCCCGAGAGGACCGCGATGTCATGTGCTGTCACCCTGCGAGGTGGCCAGAGGCAGAGCCGGCTTGGAATCCCGGGACTTCCCAGGCCCATGCCTATTCTGTGGCATCTTCTGCCTGGGGAAACCGCTAGGCCTACAGGGAGAGTCATCATTCATTCTCTCTAGCTTCCAAGGATTCAGCCTTGGGCCAGGCCCTCCACCTTCAGGCCCCCCAAGTTGCCATGGAAACCAAAGTCCAGGAGTGCAAAGTCAGGCAGATGGAATTCCCATTTTGGAAAGCCTCACTGTGTGGTTTCCATTACTCACAGCCTGGTGCCCCTGGTCTTGGAGCAGCACTGGTTGGGCAGAGTGGCTGCCGGGTCCAGCCTTGGAATAGGCACTAGGGTCCTTCTTCCCAGCCTCCCCAGTGACTGTGGCACATCCCCCAGGCTCCACTCTGAGCTGCCAGGGCTGTCCTCCATTCTCTTCCACTTGAAGCAAGGAGCAGGCTGCTTGGTCTCTGGCATGCAAATCCCAACTAGTTAACCTGGGTCCGTGGGGCTGAGAAGGCCAAGGAGGTCCCTGTCCCAAGGATGGGAAGGCAGGCAGAGGCTGGGCATGCAACATGGTATGCAGAGGTGAGAGGCTCACCCCCCAGGCTTTGAAGTCAGGCTCTGGGGCTCAGTCCTTGTTTAAATCACATCTCCTGCTCTCCTTGAATGTTGCATACAGGTACCTGCCCCGAGTAACCATGACAAAGAGACCATGTGTCTGGCAAGATTAGTTCAGTGCCTGGTATATGGTGACTGTTGCTAACAGTAGTCTAACGTGGGGTCGCAGGGTGAGGGGCTCAGGCAGTGTGGATGGGAGCCTTAGTCTTAAGACTCAATTCTCATTTTTCTAGTCACCTATTCCATGGAGTGAAATCAGAAAGGGCCTGTTCTGGCTTGGCTGCCCAGGCTTGGCATGGCCGGAGCAGTGGTCAGGTGGGCGAGGATGGAAAAGGGTACTTGGGTACCAGTGGGAGGGGATTAGGCACCACTATTGTAGCTTGGCACCTGGTGAGGGTTCTGGGCCCTTCCTGCGGTGTACCAGCTGTCCCCATGGCCTGGCTGAGCATGGCCCTGGTTTCTTAGTGTCTCCAGCCTGAAAAAGGACCCTCTGGCTGCCAATGTTCCAGCCACTATACAGGTTTCTGCTTGTATTCCTTCCAGGATAGAGATCTCATTCTCCTCCCAGGAGTGTAGGGAGCTCTCTGGGATGCTAAAGCTCTCACTGTCTGAAGTTAGGGTCCTGGTGTGGGGGTGGGGTTAGAGAATAGAGGTAGGTCAACAGGGACCTTGGCAGGTGTCCCACTGAGGACACCGCCTGCCATGGCCCTGTATCTCCACCCCTGTCCCCCTGCTCCATTCACCTTCACAAATACCTACAAGACCTCCCACCCCTGCCTCGCTGTCCTTACACCTGCTGGACCCTTTTTCTGTATTTCCATCCTGGGTCCTTCCATGCTGTCCTTCTCTGCTCCTCCAAGTTTTGGGGTGACACCCCGCCTCTCCCTAGGAATCTTTAGGCATGGGGACCCTGATGTGCTGTTGTTTCTCTTACAGTTGGTGACATCTGCGGGACATGTGGCGCTGTGGTCCCCCTCCCTGGCTGGGATAGGCAGACCGGAGGGGGAGGAGGCACTCTGGGCCACTGCCACTTGGTGCGGCTTCCTGGGGTAGGGAATGCAGGCATGGCAGGGGGATGTTGAGGGTCTTCGGGGGTCAGAGGAACATGAGGGCATGGCGAGGGTTGGGGGAAGGAAGCGGTGTATGCCTCAAGCTTTCCCATCTTCCTCACCTTCTCCCTCCACAGCCCAGCAGGAGAAATAGGGCTCATTTTCAACTCACAGCTGATTGAGCCAGCCTTGGGACCTCGGCCTGCACTCCCAGGCAGCCACAGCCCAGCCTCTCTGAAACCATCCACAGCGAGTATTTTGAATGCTAAGAAAGGTGGGAGAAAGAGGCTGAAGGAACAAGCTGACCCAATCCAGAGCAGAGTGCTGTGGCCAGTTTTGACCGAGCCAGCCTTCATTGTCTGGGCTGTAGGATGAGAGTAATTAGCCCATTTGTGGGTGGCGCCATCATGATTCTTGTGACTGTCACCCCCTCCTTTTGGCACAGCACTGAGGTTGGTGGCTGCCCCCTGGGGCCACCCAGGAGGAGAGGTCAGGCCCTGCCCCAAGCAACTGCACTGGATGAAGCCACCCCTGTCTGCCCTCCAGAACAGGTGCAGCTGGTAGAGCGGGGAGGGCTGGGCCCTGGGCCAAGATGTCTCTGCATGTGTGTTGTGTGTGTACATGTGTACACATGTGCATGTGTGTGTGTGAGGACTGCGATGCTTGATCTGTTTACCACTTGCCCTGACTCACAGGGCTCCCGATGCTGGGACACTGTAGTTCTTCATCTCTCTGCCAGGCTGGAGCCCAGCTTCCGGGCTATTGCCTTTGGGGTAAAGTCCACACCTTCCCTGCCTGCAAGCACGCTGAGTCCACAGGAGCTGGGGCAGCCCTGGTGTGGGAGGAGGGGTGGAGGGCTGAGGGGCCTGAGCTTGTCTTGCAACCTCCCTAGGAGGAGAAAGAAGATGGGATCTACAGTTGCAAATAGCAAAAAGAGCCAGCCTCCAACCTGGTTCTGTTGTCAACTTGGACCTTTGTTGGACCCTTGGCCATCTAGGTATTTCTCTGAAGCACTGCTGTGGCAGGATAACAACGGTCACTTCCATGCCACCCATAACTGACAGCGGCTGTGGGGAAGGAGATGGGCAGTGGCTA
Organism: Ochotona curzoniae; assembly: GCF_017591425.1. NCBI lineage: Eukaryota > Metazoa > Chordata > Mammalia > Lagomorpha > Ochotonidae > Ochotona > Ochotona curzoniae. Next base: position 5,512 of record NW_024466988.1, on the reverse strand, counting down.
TGTCAATCAGCTCCAGCTAAATGAAGCCTGCAAGCAAACCTTCCAAGCTCGGCAAAGACTCCTTAACCCAAGCTGGAGTCCGCTGATGCAGGAGGAGCAAGATTGGACCTGGCTTCGCCTTGTGACCTGGGTCTAGCTGTGCTCTGTGGGATCCTCCCTAAACCTGGGAAAGATTCTCATTGCCATCCAGATGTGGTTTGGTTTTTAATTTTGACATTTTGAAATAAGGATATATTCACAGGCAATTACAAAGATAGTACAAAAAGGCTACACCTCCCAACCAGTGCATCTCATGTAATTACAGTACCATCTCAACAGTGGACATGGATATGGCTACAGTGTTTGTGTAGAGATCTGTGTCATTTGAGTGCCTGTGCGGATTTGTGTAACCACCACCGCAATTAAGATACAGAACAATTCCATTGCCACAAAGGTCTTCCTCAGGATCCTTTTATAGCCGCACCCACTCCTACCAGAGTAACCACTAATCTGTGATTGGCCTATATAATTTTGCCATTTCCAGAACGTTTTATAAATAGAATCATTCAAAACATGTTTTGACATTGTGTTTTTTCCATTCAGTATAATGCCCTTCAGATCTACCCAAGCTGACCTGTGCATCAATAGTTTCATCCTTTTCGTTCCTGGTTGTGTTTAGTTTTATTCTGTAGTATGTAGATGCAGCAGTGGCTTAGTGAATGATCTGTGAAGGCTGTTGCTGGTTTGCTTCCTTGTGTTTGAAGGTGCTGTGAACAATTGTGTCGAGAGTTTATTATGGATGCTTTTTTTGGATTTCTCTGGCAGAAATATTCAGGAACACAACTGCCTGGTGACAGGATGTTTAGCTGTTTAAGAAATAACTGGATTCTTTTCCAGAGTGGCGACTATGAGAGATCATTCACCATGGCCTTGCCAGCTTGTATTATTGCTGTTTTATTTTTGCTGTTCTAATAGGTGAGTGGTGATATTCACGCAAGTGTTAATTTGCATTTCCCAAGTGGCCAGATCTTAACTCCTACAGGAGTGTCCCTAGAACAGGTCTTCCTGCCCATGCCAGTCTCCTGCAGGCTGTGATTGTGCTGTAATGGAGTGCATTGGAAGCTACGGTGTTTTGTGGAGTCTGCCTCAGGCCAGCTTGGCCTCTAGCGTCCACAGAAAGTCTTGCTCCGCTGAGCCTTCCTCTCCAGCCCTTCCTCCTGCTTGCCCCAGTAGACTCCACAGGCTCTCTCCCATCAGCCCTCCATGGCCATGTTCCTGCCACTTGGAATGCCTTTCCCTGTTCCTACACCCAGCCAGTTTCAGCTTGTTCTTCCCGGCCCTTTCTCAGAACCCACAACAGGCTGGGCCTGGCTCACCTCTGACCCCTGAACTCTGCCACACATAGAAGTCTGCACCAAGGGACTTAGAGCCGGCATTGGATTTTCCACTCAATCTTTGACTTTGGTTCTCTGATCCGGGCGATCCGGGATGTGGTCCAGCTGGACTACGTCCAGAGTGGTGGCCAGGGAGAGCCCAACAGCATTTGACCCTCGGGGGAGATAAGCAGCTGGCCCAACATACTGCCTGCCTGCCTGGCTGGCAGGGCTATTTTTAGTTGCTAGTTCCCAGCAGGCCAGGCCCCCTTGGTCCTGGAGAAGAACAATGAGCCATTGAGCTTTATTCAGCGTGCCCTGTGCAGCCCCGCAGGGGGCAGGCGACCTGTGGTGGGGGTGGGTGGGCAGAGGCAGGCAAGGCTTCCTTCCTGGCCTTGTCAGACTTCCTGTGGAGCAGGTGCTGGGCTGCTGGGACATGGGACAGAAGGTCTCCTAGTGGGCTCTGCTCAGCCCTGCCTACCGACTTCACTCTCTCAGGGCCTTTGCTAACCACAGCTGCTCATGCATGGTAAGAGGAGTCAAGTTCAAACTCAGGGGCTCTGTCTCCAGCTCTCCAATCCCAGCCTTTCCTCTCTCCCTTTCTCAGGAAGCCCTCCTGTCAGCTGTGGGCTTCAGTCTCTTCTCCCCGGGCTGCTCCGACTCCATGGACAGCCTTGGGCAAATCACTTGGCTTCCCTGAGCCTCAGTTAACTCATCTGTACAGTGGGCCACAAGTGCTTTTTCTCAGGGTCTAGTGTCATTTTGCAGGTGCAGCCCTAAACCGGACATGTTTCTGACAGCTAGAGTGCTGAGGGAGAGGAAAGCATGCCCTTTGGGTCTCTCCACATCCCAGCGTGTAGCAACTCAAAAACAGCTTGCGTTTGGATAAGTGGTTCTGCAGGAAACGCTTGGGGCCTGGTGGTGGGTTCCAGGCTCTGAGGGAGGGAAGTTCGACTCTGCCCCTGTGCCATCCTGGAATTCACTGTGTCATGGGAGAGAGGCCCGCAAGCCCTGGCAGCCATGGAGAAGCAGCAGCTTCCGACCCCTGAGTCCCGTCGACTCCCCATTCCCCTGGCCCACTAGGGCTTCCCCAGCAGGAAATGACTTTCTGGGCTGGTGTTGGGTGCTGCTTGGGAAGCTCACGTCCCGTGTCAGAGTGCCCAAGGTTAAGTCCTGCCTTCATATCTGACTCCAGCCTCCTGCTAATGGTGACAGCAGGTGAGACCTCAAGGACGTGAGCCCTGCTACCACCTGGGAGACTTCAGCCTGGCCCAGCTCTAATCACTGTACCTTCAAGCAGTGAACCAGGGGGTGGAAGATCTCTTTTCATGCTGCTTTACAAATAAATACCATAAAAAACACCCAGGGTGCATCTTGAAGTGAGTCAGCTTGCCAGAAAAGGAGAGTGGCATTCCAAGCATACGTCCCAGGAAGGCAGGCGGTTGCTTGAGTCATGGCCTACAAGGTTATTTCCTGGGTGCCAGACTCCAAATTCAGCCCTTCCTGTGGGTAACATGAACAGGTGGCCCTGAGGGACAGGGGCAGGCGGAAGGGTGCAGGAGGACTGGCCGGAGGCAGAATGCCAGCGCAGAATGAGGACTTCTGGTGGGTGACAGGTCGAGTGAACGGCAGCAGGGAGGACCTGCGTACGTGTTATGCAGCTCTGGTGCCCAGGGCTGGGTGCCCCTCTAGGCCTCGCAGATGGTGCAGGTCACATGGCAGCATGACTCCTGGCCTGTTCTTGGAAGGATTCAATGGCGGTATTCCAAGAACTGTTTCTTTCTCCTTTTAGCTTCTGCGAGGCCGGAGAGCAGGGACCTTCGCACCAGTCAGGCCCTGTGGGCAACTTGTGGCTGACCGGACAACTCAGGACGGGAACAGGACACACGCTGAGCTAGTGCCACCCCTGTGCCTATGCCAAATATGCCTGCCACTCGGGCCTCCCAACCATCCCAGGAGGCTGTGGCTGATGGGCCCCCTTTTTGTTCAAGATTTATTTATTTATTCATTCATTCATTCACTCACTTATTCATTTGAAAGGCAATTACAGAAAGACAGAGGGAGGGAGAGATATTTTCACCCTCCAAATGGTCACAAGGTACAGGACTGGGCCACGCTGAAGCCAGAGCTTGACACCTGGGTGGGTGCAGGGTCCCTAGCACTTGGACCGTCCTACGTTGTTTCCTCGGGGAGCTGGACAGTAAGTGAAGCATCTGGCACTCAATCCAGGCCCCATATAAGGTGCCGACACTGCAGGCAATGGCTTAGTCCACAAAACCTGCCCCTGGTAGTTCATTTTACAGAGTAAGAAGCTGAGGAGGGAAGAAGATATGCCCAAGGCCCAGTGCCTGGAAAGACCATAAATGTGGGCCCTTTTTAAAAATCCTAAAAACCTGGCCCAGCGTGATGGCGCAGTGGTTAAGGTCCTTGCCTTGCATGCCCGGGATCCCATATGGGCGCCGGTTCTAATCCCAGCAGCCCCACTTCCCTTCCCGCTCCCTGCTTGTGGCCCGGGAAAGCAGTTGAGTATGGCCCAAAGCTTTGGGACCCTGCGCCTGCGTGGGAGACCCGGAAGAGGCTCCTGGCTTCAGATTAGCTGAGCTCCAGCCGTTGCAGCTGCCTGGGGAGTGAATCATCGGACGGAAGATCTTCCCGTCTCTTCTCTGTATATCTGCCTTTCCAATAAAAATAAAATAAATCTTAAAACCCTAAAAACCTAGCTCTCAAGAAGGGGGCGGGACTCAACTTCTTGGGCTGGGCCATTGTTTTGGTGTACTGAAGCTATGCTGGCCATTCGGGCTAAGGCAGGGGCTAGGACTGGGTGTTAGTCAAGGTGGTCATGGGTTCTGATATCAAGGGACCAGTGGGGACTGGGGCTCAACAACGATCACTTTCTTCTCTCTGACTTTTCCACCTGTGGTACTTTACTTTCAGATGGCTCTGGGGAGCTCCAGGGAAGCAGCCCTAATAAGACAGATGCAGGGGTAGGGTGGGCGGGGGCAAGGAGGAGGGCAGTAGAGACCCTCTTCCCAACCCAGTAGCCGCCAGTTTCAGGAATACCCCCTGTCTGGACTGCCTCCGACTACAGCTTCCACACACAGCACACAGCCGATGTAGACACACATAACGTAGAGATGCATACCATGCACACATGCACACACACCCCAGCCGCGGGCAAGCATGCTCTCATCGTCAAAGGCATTTCAGCTGCAGGAGCTGGCGATGCTGAAGTTGATGCAGTCTTATTTATCACGGCGTTGTCTCAGACAACTGGAACTAGGCACTCAACACGGCCTGCATTTCAGTTCCGGATGTTCCTGCCACCCAGTGGGACTGCTGCACACACAGGCCTCCGTGGAGATCACTAGCTCAGGCCACCTGCCCAGCCCCCTTTCCATGGCACTTTGAGTCACCAGCGGCTCCAAGTCCCTCTTATTCCACCACTGTCTGGAACCCTGTGTGAGTGTGCACGCGTGTATGTATGCACATGTACTTATGTATGCACGTACATGCGTGCACACTAACACATGTGTACATCTGTGCATATACATGTGTGTACCTGTGTGTCGGTGAGGGTGGGCGGACGGCAGGCACACAGCTTGGCCTGCTGGCTTGGTCCCATCCATGAGCTCATAGCTGCTCTTCCTAAGGATCCTCCTCCTGCCCAGAGAATTCCCGCCGGTTCCACCCAGCAGGAGAGCAGATGGAAAATTGGAGCAAGCTCTTGTCTTGGGTCAGAGAAGAAAATACTCTTTTTTTCCCCTTCTGCTCTCTAAAAATATGCTCAGAGCTTTTTTCAGCCTTGGTGCAATCAAAACCAGCTGCGGCTCACAAGGCCTTGCGGCCTTCGCCCAGGAGAAGGTAAACAAAAACAGCTGCTGGCGGCCGGCTCGCCGCCGGGTCCAGGCCACCTCTGACCCGGAACAGCGGCCCAGAGGGGCGCCAAGCAGTCCTTGTTTGTCATCCCGGTCACTTAGTCCCAGCTCTTATTCCCCCAGGGCTGAGCCTGAGCAGGTGACAGAGGTGGCACGCATGGGGACTCTGCTGGCAGGCACCTCCCTGTCCCCCACTAGGCTCATCAGAAACCCACAGGTAGCCTAACAAGGTTGCCTAGTAGTCAACAGGGAGTGCCTTCCCGTCTTGCCTGGGGCAACAGGAGG
>NW_024466987.1:0-29647 GCF_017591425.1 Ochotona curzoniae | reverse complement strand
ATTATTTTTTTCTTATCTTTCATCTATTGTTCTCTTTGGTCAACCCTTCCTTTGCATGTTGAGCTCTTCAGACATTCCTGTTTTTTGCTAAAGTGATTTTCATACCTTGACCATCCAAATCTTCTTTTTACTTGTTAATTTGTTGCACAAGGGTGATTCAAAAACTTTGTAGAAAACTGAAATTTAAAAAGTAACTTTGATCAAATAAATTTTGAAATTCATTTAGTTATTTTGCATTCTCTGTGAACGTCATTTTCATGATGTGAAATTTTTGGACTCCCTCATAGGAGAATTTGTTCCCACCTGCAGTGTTTTGGAATGTGGCCAGAATGTACAAGTGAGGCTTGGTCAAGATGGCTTGAAGTTGCCTTTATTTCATGGATTATTCTTCAGCTTCACAGATGGAATTCTTAAACAGCCGGCCCAATTGATCTCAAGTTGAAATTTGGATATTTTCTGTTCCTTTCTTATAATATAACAAAAATCTAGAACAAGTTTATTATGGATGCAGAATTGCAAATCATATTGTTCCACATGAAGGACAGTGCAATGCAAAACACAGATCTCTAACCCCACCATTGTCTCCTGGGTAAAGGAAGATGGAAGGTAAACTTAAAGATGCTGTAGATCAGCACTGAGCAATCGGAAACCATATGCTACCCCTCAGCTTTGCCATATGGCTCAGAGTCTAATTTCAAACTAACTTTTCAGCACATTTGAAGGTGAGGAATTTAAATGGGAATGAGCTACCTCCATGGAAACCACTTTGAAAGAATAGGAGAAATTTTAAAATGACCAATACTTTAGTATGTGTTTTTCATCTGGGTTGGCATAAGAGGGGTGCAAAGGCATGCAATTAGCTGTGGGGGGGTGTTTAACAAAATCAGACCTATAGACTTCATAGCTCAGCCCTCACCTGGGAATCTCAGAGCATTTTAGAAGGAAATGGAGAGATCGTTCTATGTGAAAGTTATTTCGTTTCCTTTTACTTGTATTACTTTTTGAACTCCATAGTGTGTTTTATCATATATGTAATTCCCTCCTTCTTTGCTTCCTTCTTTCCTTCCTTCCTTCTTTCTTTCCTTCCTTCTTTCTCTCCTTCTTCCCTCCCTCTCTCCTTCTCTCTCTCTCTACAGATTTATTAATTATTTTGATTGCATAGGCAAATTTCCCGAGAGGAATACAGAAAGATGTTCTGTCTGCTGATTTGTTCTTTTAGTAAACACAATGGCAGAAACTGAGCTCCGAATGGAAGCCAAGAGCCGAGAGCTTCTTTTGTGTTTCCCACATGGATAAAGGGTCCTAAGTCTTTGAGTCATTCTCTACTGCTTTCCCAGGACACAAACAGAGAGCTGCAAGGGAAGGGAAGCAGCAGAGACATGAACTGAGCTCATATGGGATCTTGGTGATTGCAAGGTGAAGATGTGGCATGTTACGCCAGGCCCAACTCTTCCTTTCTATAGTCCATCTCAGTAGTGTTATTCTAGGTGATATGTGCTCATTTAGTGAAGGAAACAATTTATGGAAATTAAATCCCAGCATGTAACAGGAGTTTAGTGACCATTTGTTTTACATCTCCTTAAGTCATACGAATTAACAGAAGTAAGCTATTAGACTACAAACCTGTAATAAGTTGATATGAACAGTAAAGTGAATTGATTGTTAATCTTACATGAACAATGAGTTGTATCCACTGAGTGTAGCACAAACCAAACTAAAATTGTTACAGTTTAAGCCTGTTTTAATTTTTTTCTTATAGCAAGTATGATACAGGGAAAGAAACTGGGGCTTATGAGATGAAGCAATGTATTTGAAGTCACACAGCTAGCAGGTGGAATGGTAGAGATATGTAGCAATCTGTATGGTCCCCGGATTTCAGTTACCTGCGTGCCAGGATGTTGGAAGAATTCCTTCTGGCCACTCAGTGGACATTTACTGTAAACAGCTCCCTAAGCTGGATATAAGATTCCTTTGACCTGAATTAAAAGTAATGATAAAAACATGCTTGTGTTTACTATTGAAAACGTACTTTAATGTCATCTTACACTCACCCCTGATCACTTAGTCACTTCCTTCCTCTCTGTCATCCTTCTCTGTGGAGCCTCAATTAACACAGTAGGAAGAGTTTCCCCCCCCACCACCAATTTTGACTCCAATCTGGGTTACATAAGCATGTGTGGTCCGCAGCAGTGAATTAAGACTCACAGTCTAGCACAGGATTGCATCAAATATCATCTCCAGCTATTTTGCCATATGTGTCTTATTGAGAAAAAGAGCAGATACTTTTTTTTTTAATGTTTGAAGACTATTTTTTTAAAGATTGCCTTATTTTTATTTGAAAGACAGATTTTACAGAGGGAAAAAGAAAGATCTAGAAAAAAAAAGGTATTTCAACTGCTGATTCAGTCTTCAAATGGTCACAAAAACAGTAATTGAGGCAGTCTGAAGCCAGGAGCCAGGAGCTTCTTAACCAGTCTCACCTGTAGGTACCAGGTCCCAAGAAAAGAGATTTGATGAGTATAAGAAAATTTTCAAAACAATGTAATAAGAGAGTCATATCACTTTGATTATGTGCAGTGACTCAATTGGCTAATCCTTCCACTTCAAAGCCCAGGATCCTATTTCGGTACCAATTTATGTCCTGGCTGCGTTATTTCCCACCCAGCTCCCTGCTTATGGCCTAGGAAAAGAGTCAAGACTGGCCCAAAGCCTTGGGGCCCTGCACCCATGTGGGAGACCCAGATGAAGCTTCTGGCTCTTGGCTCTTATCTTCAGATCAGCTCAACTCTGGCCATTGCAGCAGCTTAGAAAGTGAACTAATGGTTAGAATATTATTCTGGCTGTCTCTCCATTTCTCTGTAAAACTTCCTTTCCAATAAAAATAAACAAATCTTTTGATGTATCCATTTATTTTTAAAAGAGAATCACATTAGTTTGGGACTGTGGTATAGCAACTGCTCTAAAATACTAGATGTATATTAGAAATAAATTTAGATTTAAAGTTCACTGGCTGTCTTAACTGTTACTGGTATACTGAATAGATATGAACGTGGGCCAAAATCTTTGCCTCGTTCAATTTATATTCTACTGACAGCTGTGATAATGCAGAAATGATGCATTCAAGATAATGTAAAAAAAGCACTAAAAGTAGAGATAACACTTGGGCGGTTTGCCTTGATGGCTCCCATAGCAGTAGGCACACTCATTTGCCCTTGTGCTAGAGATATTTGGGGAGAAATCATGGAGATGTGCAAGGTAGTGTTTAATGTGAAAATGTAGCTTTACAGACAGGAATTGGGTCACCTGTGGCAGGAAGAATATGCTTAATGCTTCAAATAGCAGCATTTTCTGTACTATACACCACAGGAGCATTGGTCCACGGCACATTAATGGATACTGGACTGGTAATGTGTGTCTGAGGATAAAAGAGTTGCATGGGTCAAAAAATTTGGGCAACATTGAATACTCTTCTGCCTTTGTAGATGTAAAATGAATATTAGTCTAATAAATATATTTCAAAGAGTCCTTAAGAAACAGATTTGTTGTTGTTTATTTGACCATTGTTTCCTTTATTTGAACAGATTCTATTTTGTTCCCTTTAGAGAAAAGTCTTTGCTAAGTATAATAGTGCAGTGGTTACAAACTACAGAATTAGCTTATTTTCTTCTAGGAAAGAAATAAAGCCTCTGCCAATTATAACGCGTTTTCAATTATGAGACATAGTCTGGTTAGCGAGATGCTAACGCATGAACAAAAGTGAAAATGGAGGCATTGGATGGGTACGTAGAATCACACTTGGCTCTAAAATATACTAAACAAGGGACTTTTCATTTTTAGTCAACTTTTAATTTTAGAATAGTTTTAATTTTTTAAAGGCTTATTTTATTGTTATTTGAAAGGCAGTTACAGAGGAAAAGTAAGAATCAGAGAGCGGGAGATCTCACACCCACTGGTCTACTCTCTTTAAATGTATGCAACAGCTGGGACTGGACCCACCTGAAACTGGGAGCCATGGATGTTGACTGGGTCTCCAGCATGGGTACAGTAGCCCAAGAACTTGAGCCATCCTCTGCTGCCTTTCCAGGTTGTAAGAAGGGAGCTGGGAGCTGAATGGGAAATGGAACTAGTGAAATATGAACTGATTCCTGCATGCGAATGCTGGCACCACAAAGCAGAGGCTTAGTCTATTTGCTGGCCCTAGGAATAGTTTTACATTTACAAAGCAACAACTGTAAAGTAGTACAAAGGGTTCTCATATTAACCCACACCCAATGTATTAATGTCTCATACTAATATAATTATAATTTTTCAATACTTGTTTATTTTTATTGGAAAGTCAGATTTACAGAAAGGAGATACAGAGAGATCTTCCATTTGTTGATTCACTCCTCAAGTGGCCACAATGGCCAGAACTAAGCCAATCAAAAGCCAGGAGCCAGGAACTGCTTCCAGATCTCTAATGTGGGTGCAGGATTCCAAGGCTTTGGGCCATCCTCAACTGTTTTCCCAGGCCACAAGCAGGAAGCTGGATGGGAAATGGAGTAGCAGGGATACAAACCAGTGCCCATATAGGATCCTGGTACATGGAAGCCAAGGACTTTAGCTACTAGGCTGCCATGCTGGGACCCTTAATATACTTTTATCACAACTAAATAAACCCACACAGTTTTTTTTTTGAATATTCACTTTCATTTGTTCCCTTTAAGCAAAATGAAATGTAAATTAAATGATGGAAGGCCATACTGCAGAAGTTCCACTGATCAATAAGTTTCATTTCTGTAGTATCTGATTGGTGCTTTGAAGCAAATCCCAGCAGCCACTAATGTGTGTGTGTGTTTGGAATAGAGAAAGGCGGCTTGAAGATTAGGTTGTGGAGAGCCCTTGCTCATGACTTGATCTTGGACGTGTTCTAGCTAACAGAGAGAGAGGTGATGGTGCATATCTAAAATGACTTGATGGAGTTCGTTACATCTCTGGCCATGTTACCCTGCTTTTTTCATGTTGCACAGGGAATTTAGAGGAAACTCAGTAAATATGGCAGTAAAAGGAGTCTGGATCCATAAATAAAAGCATTTTTAGGTATCTCAGTTATGTTACTTTTTTTTTTTATTGGGAACCGTGTCTTGGTTGGGGTCTACTTGTTTCTTGCTTGAAATAACTTGTTTCTCCTCTTTGGGAGCTAGAATGTATCTGTGTGTGGGTGTGAGAGGAGAGAAAGACCTTGAAAGAGAGCCTTGAAACAGAGGCATGCACAATCTCAGAATGTTATTAATATGTATTTGAGGACCATCCCTTTGATCTTGGGTTGAAGGAATAATTGGAAACACTGAGACACTGATACATATGAACTGGACTCTGAGGCACTCGCAAAGTGTTTATTGATTTAGCTTGGGCTGTGTGACACACTCAGCAGCAATGTCAATAGAAACAAAGAGTGACATGTTAGAAATATTGTATAGATAAAAGTACTAAGGCTTATGAAGAGTATTTTAACATTATGTTTGAGTATTATTCTAGTGTAGTGAGAACAACAGGTAACCAGTTAGTTACCAGTTAGTGAAGACAATAGGAATGCAATACCAGGGAGAATCCTGGAGAGAAGCAGCTCAGGAGCAAGGCACAAGTGAGCCTCATGTAAATAAACTTTTATTCTAGTGGCTATGATAAAAGCAAATGGACATGGAATGGTTTGGCTTGGACTATGCTAATCTGAGTCATTGCATCATGCCTGGAGATGTGGAGTCTGTCTCTAGTCACCTATGGCCTGTCTTTGTGAAGACCAGGGAAGGATAATGTCATCTGATCTAAGAAGCAGACACAAAAGCTGATTGAGGATATTAGTGCTGCACTGAGTGATTTTTTTGTATGAGAATCTTGTTCTAGTGGTCATCATTTACTACCTCTTAGAATCTACTCTTCCTGGCAGTCAGTCTCTTTAGTTAGCGAAGACACATGTCATGTCAAGACTTGGAGCACAAATCAGCTGCAAGGGGATATTTGGTCTTGTAGTTGGGGTGTCAGTTGAGATGTCCATAACCTATTTTGGAGTGCTTTCGTTTGTCCCTCGGTGGGATTCCCAACCTCAGCCTCTTGCCTCTGCAGACCTTTTAAGGATGTAGGTAACGTCTTAGGCAGCTGTTACGCTGCCACTTGTGTGGGAGATTGGTACTGTGCTGTGGACCTTAACTCTGATCCCAGCAAGCCATTTGCAACATTTAGGAAGTGAACTAGTTGATACTTGCTCTTTCTTCCATCTGTCTATGTCTTTCTGAAGATTTTTTCTTTAAGAAAGGAAAAAAAAATACAAACATTCCCTGATTTATAATGCTTAAGCTTAAGATGTTTCAACCCCTGCAAAAGTGAAAAGGCAATATAAGTTTCAGTAAAATGTATGCATCCAATTTCAAATATTATGCTTTTATGCTCACACAAGGACACATTCCATTTCCTAAAAAGGAAAGATAAGCATTGCATGATTTCAAGCAAGATACAACTAAACCACAACTAAAACACAATTCCCAAATAAACATAGTAACAAGAATAAGTAATACATAAGTGACTTTGTTCTTAAGAAGAGAGGGCATTCCTTGATGCTAGAACTTAGACCTTAGAGCAAGGGTCCAGGACTACTCTAGCAGCCACTCCTCCTGAAAGGTGAGCACGTACGTAGCAGGGCACTCTTTCACATTGCTCGGCAAAGTCAGCAAGCCTCAGGTATAGAACAGTCTCACGATTTTGAAGAGAAAAGGTAGCAGACTCTCTACAGTAACTGTATGACCAATATATATTGCTTGGTAGGTTATGTGTATTTCTGAGTTAGGATATTTTCAAATTAAGATAGGCTTATCAGCACATAGGCATATATCTTCAATCTATGATGACCTCCTTGGGACATAAGCCCAGATGTGTGACGGGGAATTTTTATAGAAATAAGAAAAAAGTACAGGCAAAATCAGGCAGATTCAAAAATGTTTTGGAAAATGAAAGGATGATGCACAGTTTCCATAATTTTTTGAGGCCTACTTCTCTACATTTCATGTAAGAAATGAGGCGGTAAACTCAGAAACTTCTACTTGGATGACTATGAGGAAGTGACACGCTATCAACTTTCTAGGTAGCTACACTTTATGGAACACCTATTCTACCAAAGGCACTTCTCTAAAATCGTTATGTAAATGGTCTCATTTTATCTTCACCGCAATGTTTTTTTTTTTCTGGGGAATGATTTTAGCTGACTTTTACAGGTTTAGTGAAGGCACATGTTTGTGCCCAGTCCACTCTGAGATGCTCCCTTGCAGCCTGTTTATATGTGGATTGAGATACCTGCAGCATATCGGTTACCTAGGGAATAGGGCCAGTAATATCCCCATTTTAAACTGTTTACATGGTACTTGCTGCTTTCTGCACACTTTATTGAAAGCTTTACCAATACCAGCTCCTCATTTTATGCATCACAATCACTATCATTTATGGAGTATATTGATGAACAGGGTTCCCAACTCAGCATTTATGCAAGTTAACTTATTCAACATGCACGCTGGATGTAGCCATAGTTGCCCCCATTTATCTGGATGGAGTATATCCTGAGACGCCCAATGGATGCTGGGACTGAACAGGATCAAAACCCATGATCCTATTTTCACCAGTTGTCCCTATAGAACAATTTTTAAATGGCTCTAGCAAAGACAATGTGGGGGCTGACGGGATGTCTTAACTAGCTAATCCTTCATCTGTAAGTGTTGGCATCTCACATGGGTGCTGATTCATGCCCTGGCTGCTCTGATTATGATCCGGCCCTCTGTTTGTGGCCTGGGAAAGCAGCCCTTGGGTCTCTGCCACAACGCAGGAGACCCAAACAAAACTCTTAGCTCCTTCCTTCAGACTGGCTTAGCTCCAGCCACTGTGGCTGTTTAAGGAATGAGCCAGTTGCTGTAAGACCTCTCTCTGTCTCTCCTTCTCTCTATAACTCTTTCTAATGAAAGTAAATAAATCTGAAACCAAAGCTATTTGGACGTGATCTTTCCCTCAAATTATCTTAATGTACTCTTCCTGGGAAGTGAGGTGAGTGTGGTGGGTTTTCTGATGGAGCATAATGGTGACTCAGGGTCACTGGAACACGAGCACAGCGGTACTGAAAACAACTGGTATGGTAACTGGGGCAGCTCTTACACATGACTGACTAATGTTCAGTCCAAATAATATGAAATCAGGGACCAAGTGGTAATTCCCGTTGCAGAGGACACAGAGAAGAAAGTGTGAGTTTTCATCAGAATGGCACACATTTTGCTTCAGGAACTTTCCGCTTAATAGTTTTTCAGACCACAGTTTACTGTGAGTAATTGAAACCTCAGAAAGCAAAAGTGGATAAATAGAGGCCATTGTATCACCATTTTAAAAACTATTAAACATATTTGGTTGTATGTGTAAGTTGCTTACTCTTGCATAGTTTTATTTTATTAATTCCATAAGTGTGGATATTTATCATGATTATCTCATCTTATTATTTAAAAATGATGTAAATGAATTAAATAATGTAACAGAGCCTTAATTTATCCAGTCTGGATTTGCGCTTCAATATACTTGTTTCTGAATCACAAACTTCTGTCAACATTTTGTACTTTTCAAAACATATTTCACTGAATCATTACTTTTTTTTTTTTTTTTTGGGGTGCGATGATTCTTTTTTTTTTTTTTTATTGTTGCTTACATTGTATTATGTAGTACAGTTTTATAGGCGCTGGGGATTCCCCCCTCATTTCCCCCTCCCCTCCCATACCCCTCATTACTTTTTTTAAAAAAAGATTTCATTCACTTTTTCAATTGGAAAAAATTACAGAGAGAAGGAGATTAAAAAAGATCTTCCAACCACTGGTTCACTCCTCAAGTGGCCACAATGGCCAGAGCTAAGCTGATCCAAAGCCAGGAGCCAGAAGCTTTTTCCTGGTCTCCCACATGGGTTCAGGGTTCCAAGGTTTTGGGGCCTCCTCGATTGCTTCCCCAGGCTATAAGCAGGGAGCTGGATGGAAAGTGGAGTAGTTGGGACACAAACAGACGCTCATAGGGGAATCCTGACACATGCAAGGTGAGAACTTAGCCGTTGGACTACTTTTAATAAGTGAAAAGAACGTGAAACTCGTCAGGTTTGGGTGGAGTTATTTGAGTCAACCCCAAAAATAAATAAGATTAAGTAAGGCAGGTTTTAAAGGAAGCATTCTTATGTGTGATTGCCTAATAGCAACTGTCTTGGAAGACTGTTACAATACAAATTTGCACAAAGGTCATCATACCCTTGTAAAGGAAAGAAAAAGGAGGGGAGCTTTACAAGAACATCTGCCTGGCAAGTGTCTGCTCAGCCTTGGAGGAACATCACCCTCCTTATTAATTGCTATGAACAAAAATCCTATCAGTAGCCCCTGATTCAGGTCATCAGTGACTTACAAGAAGAGGGACAAGATGCAAACACACCAGCTGATGCTTGGAACTCTTAAACCCTCCAGGTCTGTGAGAAAATACATTCCTGTGGTTCAAACCACCTACTTCCTATCCTGTGGTGCCTTGGGATGGCAGCAGTAACAATGAAATGAAAGTAAAACATTACTTCTGTCCCGGAGAGTTACACAGACTGTTTTGGAGTCTGCTGGTTCTTTACACTTGCCACACCCAAGCGTCACATGATTTCCTAGGATGAAGGTCAGCTTCCTTTTGCTATTCCTACTGTCCCTGGCCTGCCAATGATTTTTTTTTTCTTCTTTTTTTGGCTTCCCCTCTGCGGTGGGGCAGATGAATGTCAGAGAAACAAAAATCCAGAATGCTAACATTGCACTTTCACTTCTTCTTGCTCGTTAGCTCAGAACTGCTGTGAAAGAAGTCGTTTCTGTGGGGTGCCAATCGCTCAGGGCAAGAAAAAAACAGTGCCTTCAGGACTGTCCGATTGGGAGTTTCCAGGGCATCGTGTTCTCATTTGACCGCGGCTGTGCACAGGAAATGCCAGCATGATGCTTCTCTTGCGCCTGGCTAGGACTCTGATCTCAACTGTGGCCTTCCTCTCCTACCTGAGACCAGAAAGCTGGGAACCCTGTGTGGAGGTACGTGCTTGGGGCGCCTCTCATGCCCGGTAAGCTTTCCTTTGCTTCTGAAATGCTGCTTCTTACTTAGAACTTCCTGCTGTGTAATGGGGTTAGCTTATTATGCAAAAATGAGTTCAATTACTAAAGGACTCAGGAAACCACAGGAAGCAAATAATTCATTGTTAACGTGGCACTAAAGCGCAAGTCGCCGGTGCCTTTTCTTGTTTAGGGATTTTGAGTAGTATTAGGGACTGTAGGTTAGACAGACCTGTTGGAAATCAGTGCTTCATGATCTCCTGAGCCTGTGTAGCCTAGATGCAGTTCTGGAACCTCTCTGACACTAGCTTTCACATATGTAAAGGGGGAAAAATACACACACACACACACACACACACACACACACACACACACAGAGTCAGACTTTATTAAACTGAGAGCTGTAGGAAAGCAGCTTCAGTGTCATTCCTAGCCATTGGTGATTTCACAAAGGCCCATTTAGGCCTTAGGAGGAATATAGCCTTTTCTGTATCTCAAAGAAAAGAACTTCTTAAAGTGGATTTTAGATTTTTGGATCCAGTCACATGATTTTGTCTAAGGGCTGAAAAAAAAAACGAAAAAGAGGAGAGAGATAGTGGAAAACAGGAAGGAGAGAGAGAGAGATAGGGAGAGAAGGAGAGAGAGAGAGAGGGCTAAAGCAACGGTTTCTTTCTTTATGAACTGCCAGCAACTGTTGAGCAATCATAGCCACACTAAGCATTGGACTGAGTAGTCTCTTCTTTTCCCTCGTATAGACTTCATAGCTGTTTCAGAAACAAATAGCCAAACTTAACATTCCAGAAAGAAAGGTAGAATGAGGCAAGAAACTCAACAGAAAGGTTGCCAGTTGGTGTTCTGAGGTGAGGCCATGGGAGAAAATGATGAACTTAAATATGCACCAAGGACTAGTTCCCCATGCGTGTTCTTCCTTGCCCTAGTCCTAGGGCTGCCTTCCCTTCTGTGTCTCTCCTCCTCTTAGGTTAATCTGATAGAATCCTCAACCACAGTGGCCCTTTTATAAAAGCACTCTCACATGTGACTCTTCCTTGCCCCATGCACAATATCTGGCTGTCCCCCAAACTTGTTCATCTCCATATCCTCTCCTAGCAGAAGCCTTGTTTCCCTTGGTCTTGAATCTGGGATAACAGCTTGTTTCTTATTCTGTATTATTTCCATTTACATTAAGTTTCCACTTTTGGTTGCTATTTACTCATTATGATTTTTTTTTCTGGAGGCTCAGATCTAACAAATTATTTTGTTTAAAAACTTTCAATAATTTTCCACTGACATTAGAAAAGTGTCATAACACATGGCCTTGGAGCTATTTTACTCTACCCAGAATATGTTTTCCCTTGATCAATACTGTCAAATACACTTGGCCTGTGAGCCATATACTTAGTTTGGAATGTCTTAGGAATCACATTAAATGTGTAAAAAAAAAAACAAAGAGTTAAGTCTTGATATCTTTTTAAAATTAATTTAATCAAAATATTATTTCAGAATGTAATGCATATTTAACAAGCAAGAAAATCTTTTACGTTCTTGTTTGGTGTCAAATTTGGAAACTTAGTATGTCTTTTAAATTTATCAAACATATCACTATAGGTTATCCAGATTGCTTATACTTAAAAGCTGTGTGTAGTGAGTGGCAATCATAGTAGACAGTGAAGTTCTATTCATTTTCATAACTTTATTGTCATTCAGGTCTCTGCTTAAATGTCTCTCCCGCAAGGCAGTCTTCATATTTTGCTTCAGAGGCAGCCCTCTAGTTGTTCTAATTCAACTGTTCCCTCAAATGACTTCTTTTTGCTCCAGAGAACATCATTATTATATATTTTTCTTTATGTGCTCATTGTCTGTCTTTCACTTTGGAACAGAATTTGTAAGAAAGAATCATTACTAGTTTATCACTATAACCCCATTGCCTAGCACATGGCAAGTGTTCAACTTACAAGTGGTAAATCAGACCATTTCTGTAGCACAAAGACTGAGGCCTCAAATCTGGCCATGATTTCCCTTCTGGCTTGGGTTTCATGCGTTCAACCACTCATCATACATTCTGATTCATTTTTTTTCTACTTTCTTGGCTCATGCTGTTCTTTCCTTCTGAAATATTCTTCTTTTTCTCCTCATGTAGCCAGACCTTATTGACCTTTCAAAAACTCATTTAGAAAGCCTCCCCTGGGTCAACATTGAACTCTGTTTACTGTGAACTAGAAGACATTTCTTCCAAGCCTCTTTCATGGTCCTTTTAGACAATTACTAGTTTTCTTCCTGTCTTCACTCTTATATTGAATTGTAAGTTCTCTGACATCTAGAACCAAATCATTTTTGTTTTTTTTCGCCCACAGCGCATAGCAGAAAATGTGTACTGTTCAGACTTAAGGGAAACTTAGTTCAACCAATTAGTGTCAGGTTGTCATTCACATATTCAATACCTATTCACTGCAGTTTGGTCTTTTGAGTTCTGACCCAAAGTGATGAATGTAACCGTGAAAGTTTATAATTGAGTGCAGAAGATGAAAAAACGCATAGTAAGCAATTATATGTACAACATGACGTGGAATAGTGATACATCTCATGACAATAAATGAAAGCAGACAGGAAAGAGTGTCTTGCCCTGCCTTTTTCTGAATAATATGGTCTTAAAGGCTCTTCTGATGGATAGCATGTAGCTTCAATAGGATGCTGTAAGAAATTGTGTGAATGAATTCTATTGATTAAATTCATATTAAATTTCAATCATCCTTTATGGTTTATTTAAAATTTTT
This sequence comes from Ochotona curzoniae, assembly GCF_017591425.1. Lineage (NCBI taxonomy): Eukaryota > Metazoa > Chordata > Mammalia > Lagomorpha > Ochotonidae > Ochotona > Ochotona curzoniae. The sequence continues at coordinate 16,773 of NW_024466987.1, read as the reverse complement.
GATATAATATTTAACCTATAAGAAATATTGTGGCATATTATAAGGGAATCATATAGCTATTAATAATTAGTGCTGCCATTTATGACCCATTTACACTGAAGTTGGCTTTGAAAAACTCTTTAAATACTTATATAATCCTTTAAAGAGAGCACTGCTTTTTAAACAGAAAGAAAAAAGCAACCTCAAATAGGCAAGGATTGTGTTAAAGAAAATGAGAAAATTCAGAAATTAGGTGAGCGATTTGAGATTAAGTCTTACGAGGAATCTGGAGTAGAAACGGAAATTGGCGGAGGAAGCACAGCAGCATATAACATTTGATTTAACTTCCATGGCTCCACCACTGGGATCCAAGCACCCCAAAGTCTTCTCTCATTTCTGTATCACCATGCTCAGAGGTCAATGAGCCAAGGAAGAGAATACAATTAACAAAAATTAAACAATGGTAGTAGGTTCTGGGCTTCTTGAACACAGTCTCTTTAAGACCATAAGCACTGGCAGGAGATATTTAAAATACTAATGGGTATTTGTTAGTTGAATTTTACCTACAATAAAACGATATTCATTGAGTTTTCTTGAAGTCTTCACCGCAAATCACATATGAGAGTTTGCATAAAACCTAAGGCTTTTAGACTCAAGAGCATTAGTGATTCATCCCCTAACTCCACTGTTTGTTGGTAAATGTTGGCATTGTTTGTAGCAGGGTTAGAACATCAAGTATGTAGTAGTGCTCATTTGTGGCTAATCGAGAGAGCAAGACATCTTTTAAGGATGAAACGAGTGGCTGGCTGGCTGACTGGATGGATGGACAGCTGAAAAGTTGTACCACGGGCTTGCTAGTCTGATACAAATGGCAGTCGGGTAGTGTAAGCAGCATAACACTGCAAATAATGTGTGATGATTACAGGTGGTTCCTAACGTTACTTACCAGTGCATGGAGAAGAATCTCTACAAAATCCCTGACAACATTCCCTCCTCAACCAAGAACTTGGACCTGAGTTTTAACCCCTTGAAGCATATAGGAAGTCATAGCTTTTCAAATTTCTCACAGCTACAGGTTCTGGATTTATCCAGGTAATCAATCAGCTTTTGCATTCTGCACTGGTGAGATGTTCATTGTTCTGTCACCTAATTTTTGAGCCAGAAATCTTGATTGAGGGATTCCCATTTTCATTTATTTGTTTATTCATTAAAGACATATCTATTTGCTATACAATCATGGATGTATTCTGTACATCTGTACATCTGTACATCTCATTTTCTGATCTGGAAAATGGTAGTTTTAATAAGACAGTTATAACAGTTTAATCTCTGAGTTTTCTTTTGAGTCAAGAGAAAGTAAGCTGTTTTACCAGCAAATTTTTATTGACCAATTAATCTGTTAGATTCCTTTAAGAAACAAGAATACATTAGTACTTGAAGGCTTTTGCCACCAGATATTTTTGTATCACTTTTAAATATCTTTTGCTCACATTTTATAAACACTGTGAATATCTATGAAATTTATGCATGCTCGTTTATATCTTTGAAATTTCCATTTACCAGTTATTTGACTAGCAACAGTTATAATTTTCATCTGCACCAACCAGGTATATAACAATGATTATATGTGCCAGAGTTTAACTAAATTTGTTTCAAGGTTATGATAAATTCTACAAACCATAAAATTTTGATGTACTCTAATTATTAATCTTAAGATGGTTGCCTTCTAATGGATTTTCTGTCTCCATTTAACATGTTGCCTGGTATATAATACAGAAATTCATTATTCTGGTCAACAGCATAATACTGGTTAGGTACAGCTTCGTATTTTCTCTTGGCCTTACCTGCTTCCTGCTATGTGTTTTTGCCAATGTGAATCATTGAGCATCACATCCATAGGGACAACTGAATGACTGAGATGATTATTCCCTTCGGGGTTTTTAATTCTGCAGAAATATTATATAATCTGTATCTTTTTCACAGGTGTGAAATCTATACAATTGAAGATGATGCATATAAAGGTCTAAAGAATCTCTCCACCTTGATATTGACAGGAAATCCCATCCAAAATTTGGCCCCTGGAGCTTTTTCTGGATTATCAAGTTTGCAGAAGTTGGTGGCTGTGGAGACAAACATAGCATCTTTAGCTGACTTCCCTATTGGACATCTCAAAACCTTGAAAGAGCTCAATGTGGCTCACAATTTTATTCATTCCTTCAGTTTTCCTGAGTATTTTTCTAACCTCTGTAACCTTGAATATCTGGACCTTTCCAGGAACAAGATACAAAATATTTATTATAAAGACTTACATGTTCTACGTAGTCAAATGTCCCTACTCACACTTTCTTTAGACTTGTCTTTGAACCCTATAGATTTTATCCAACCTGGAACCTTTGAAGCAATTAGATTGCATGAACTGATTTTGAGGGGCAATTTTAAAAGTACAAATATAATGAAGAGTTGTATGGAAGGGCTAGCTGGTTTAGAAGTTCGCCGATTAGTTTTGGGAGAATTTAAAAATGAAAGGGTTATGGAAAAATTTGAAAAATCTGCCCTGGAGGGTCTTTGCAATTTGGTCATTGAAGAGTTTCAATTAGCATACATAGATGACCTCGAGGGTAGGGTTACTGACTTACTTGATTGTTTGGAAAATGTTTCTGGGATGTCTCTGGTGAGTATTAATGCAAAAACCCTAGAGAGGTTTCCTAAAGATTTCAGCTGGAAATCATTAGAAATTGTTAATTGTATATTTGGCGACACAATTTTGAATTTGAAGTTCTCCTCTCTCACAAGGCTTACTTTCACTTCCAACCACGACGTGAGTGCTTTTCCAGAGCTGGACATACCGAATGTTGAATTTCTGGATCTCAGTGACAATCGATTGAGTTTTCAAAGCTGCTGTTCTGCGAGAAGATTGGGAACATCCAAACTCAAGCATTTAAATTTGAGCTTCAATGGTGTTATTACTATGACATCAAATTTTTTAGAGTTAGAACAGCTGGAATATCTAGATTTCCAACGTTCCACTTTGAGAGGCATCAATGAATTTTCGGTATTCCTCTCACTCAAAAGCCTCCTTTATCTTGACATTTCCTATACTGGCATCCAAATTGTCTTCAGTGGAATTTTTAGTGGCTTGAGCAATCTTCAGGTTTTAAAAATGGCTGGAAATCATTTTCAGGATAATGTGCTTCAGGATAATATGTTTACAGAACTGACTAATTTGACCATACTGGATATTTCTGCATGTCGACTTGAACAGGTGTCTCTGGGAGCATTTGACTCACTTCCCAGACTTGAGTCACTGAATATGAGTCACAACAAATTGCTGGTATTGGACATACCCATTTATAAACATCTCCACTCCCTCCAGGTTTTGGATGTCAGTTTCAATGTCATAGATACTCTGCAAGAGTCAGAACAACAGTCTTTCCCAAGTAGTCTAACTTTCTTATATCTTACTAAGAACAATTTGACTTGTGACTGTGAACATCAAAGGTTCATGCAGTGGATCAAGGATCACAGATGGCTCTTGGTGGGAGCTGAAGAAATGATATGTGCCACACCTCCAAATATGCTTGTGCTGAGTTTTAGGAATGCCACCTGTCGGTTGAGCAAGACCATCATTGGTGTGTCGGCATTCAGTGCGCTTGTGGTATCTCTTGCTGTGGTTCTGATTTATAAGTTTTATTTTCATTTGATGGTACTTGTTGGCTGCAAAAAGTATGGTGGCTGTGAAAACATGTATGATGCTTTTGTTATCTACTCCAGCCAGGATGAGGACTGGGTGAGGAATGAGTTGGTAAAGAATTTAGAGGAAGGAGTACCTCCATTTCATCTCTGCCTTCACTACAGAGACTTTATTCCTGGTGTGGCCATTGCTGCCAATATTATCCAGGAAGGTTTCTACAAAAGCAGGAAAGTTATTGTTGTTGTGTCACAGCATTTTATCCAGAGCAGCTGGTGCATCTTTGAGTACGAGATTGCTCAAACCTGGCAGTTTTTGAGAAGCCGAGCAGGTATCATTTTTATTGTGCTACAGAAGGTGGAGAAGTCCCTGCTCCGGCAGCAGGTAGAACTGTATCGACTTCTCAGCAGAAACACTTACCTGGAGTGGGATGATACAGTCTTGGGAAGGCACATCTTCTGGAGACGACTCAGAAATGCCTTGCTGGATGGTAGACCACTGAATCCAGAGGAGGTGGCAGGTGCAGAAAATAGACAGGAAGAAGCAGCAACTTTTACCTGAGGAGGCAAAAAAAAAAAAAAAGCCTAAAAACTCCCGAAGGGTTTCTTGCTCAGTTGAACCCAACACTTTTTGAGATAACAAGTGTTACATGCCACAAGACTCCAGACATCATGCTAAAGGCAAGTGATTCAACAGTGCAGAAGGTACACAAAACTGCTAGTATCAGGGACTTTATAATTCAGAAAGCATAAAACATGCACTAAAATCTGGTACCCTTCAGGTGATGTTTCCACCAACTCAGCCATGGAATCTACAACACAGAAAGTCAATTCAGTTCTTACCCCTAAAAGCTGGATTAGAAAAAGAATGGACCTCATTTGGGGGATAAGGAGACATTTGTCCCCTGAATCTTTCAAGCAGCAACCAGATTATACATTCCATTCAAGCCATTTTAAGAGTTTTGCTTATTTCAAATGATCTGAATATTAACTCACATTCCCCTTTTCTTATTGGATATACTTGGGATTCAACTCCCTGACTCCTAAAGCTATGGATTCAGAATTTGATTAAATTAATTTCTTTACCTTGGTTGGAGTCTGGCAGATCATTCCTAAGGAAACCTAATGAACACAGGCTCACAAACATCCAGATTGCTTTTTAGCAGATGTTGTTAATCAGTATCTGTTTTAATTTTTAATGTCCTTTCTATATGCCTACATCAGAAATCAGATTGTGAGAGAAATACCAGAAATAACCACATGTAGCCACTATGTTTCAAGGAAGTATTCAAAATATACTTTGTCACTTGATGTCCTCTTAAAGTTATCACCTAGTAAGTTATGACTGTTGTGGAGGCAATATTAAAGGCATTTGCTTGAAAGGGGAAGTTTTTCTTTAATTGGAGGGGTGTCATAGTCCAATTTCTGGAACTCACAGAGTACAATTTGCTCTAAATGTAGGAAGAAATATGGGACCACTTTAGTGTACCTCTTCCTGATGATTCTGAAAAACCAAAACAAAACAAAAACAAAGTTAGCTGAGGTTGGTGGTGTCCCCTGACATGATCTGATAGGTCAGATGGTGTTTGATGAAACCCTCTCTAGGTCCTCCCTCTAGGTGGGAGATGCACTTATGTATCAATGCAAGGTAGGAAGTGTACACTGCTGTTTCCTGTCGGACATCACTCTCTGACCACATTTAGGCAAGAGCGGATGTCATTGCAGAAGTTGTGTATGGAGTTGGTGGGGCTCTTGATTAGGCAAGCGCTCTGTAAAGCACATGCATCCAGCGGCACTGGAAGAGATACAAAGAAAGCAAAGAGGATATCATGGAGAAATTCAAATCAAAACCATAGGAGGCATCACTTCATCCCAGTGAGAAAAGCCATTAAAAAGGATTGGGATCTGTCAGGATTTTGGAGGATTAGAAACATGTGAAAATATTGTTGAGAAGTATCGGCCGTTGCGCTCACTTGGGGAGTGAATCATCGGACAGAGGATCTTCCTCTCTGTCTCTCCTCTCTGTATATCCGCCTTTCCAATAAGGAAATAGTAATAAAAATAAATCTTTTAAAAAAAGAGAGATTAGAAAAGGAACTGCCATTATAAATGGTTATGAAGGTCACTCAAAATTTGAACTTGGAACTGTTGTATCATCCAGCAATCTCCCTCCTAATCATATATCTTAAAGAATAGACATCAGGGGGCCCGGCGCAGTGGCGCAAGTGGTTAAGGTCCTCACCTTGCACGCCCCGGATCCCATATGGTCGCCGGTTCTATCCCTGCAGCCCGGCTTCCCTTCCAGCTCCCTGCCTGTGGCCCGGGAAAGCAGTCGAGGACAGCCCAAGGCTGTTGCACTCACTTGGGAGTGAATCATCGGACGGAAGATCTTCGTCTCTGTCTCTCCTCTCTGTATATCCGCCTTTCCAATAAAAAATAATAAAAATAAATCTTTAAAGAATAGACATCAGGAGCTCAGAAAGACATCCACACCTCCATTTTGATCACAGCAATGTTCAGAGCAGCAGAGGTAGAGCAAAAACCGAAGTGTCTACAAGCAGAAGGACGGGTAAAAACCAAACATTTATATGTGTAGACTGGAGTATTATTCAGCCTTAAAGTGAAGAAACCTCAATTATTTGTGACAATGGGATCCATTAGGTTAAATGAAATAATCTGATTGTGGAAAGAAAAAATACTGCCTGTTTTTCTGGGGAATTCTTGAGTGGCCAAATTTATACAAGCAGACGTCACAGTGTTTTGCCTATGGGCCAGGAGAGGTGCATTGGGAAATAGGGAATTGTCTAATTGGTATTAAGTTGGAGCTATGTAAGATGAATCAGTCCTCAAGGTCTCATATTTATCGTAGCGCATTTAATGTACAATATTATGCATCTACAATTTTGCTTAAAGAGTAAAGCTCAGTTTAAGTATGCTAAACATACATACAAGAAGCACAAGCAAATTTTTGAGAACAATGATTATACTCATTGTCTTCATTGTGATAGTAGTTTCACAGATATATGAATATGTCTAGGCCTATTAATTAAATACACTAAGCAGCGAGTATGTCGTTTTCTTGTGTATAAGTTACATCTCAATGAACTTGTAAAAAAAAAAAAAAAAGAAAGAAATCCAGACATCAAAATTGGAAATACACGCAGGAGTGTGCTTGTGTATTGTTTGATTCGAGCATTTTGTGGTAGTGTACAAGCCAGAGTGTGTTTCTATGTCTATTGTGGTAGTAGAAGTGGATATATGTATTCCTATAGATGTCCCTTGTGTTAATGTGTATTCAAATTTGTGCCTGTGGAGTAGCCTGGGAATTACTATGATTATAGTCCACGGAGTATGTGTGAATTTAATGTACACATCTGTGGCTGTTTGAAGCATGTTCTCTGTTTCCCTACAGATGTCTGTGTCAGCTTCAGAGAACGGCGGAAAGCATGTGATTTTGTGAATGCACACGCTGTACATGTGTGTGCTCGCACTCATGTCTGAAGACACATTCTACGTTAGTGAGTTAGCTGAAGCAACTGTACTAGGCTTCACTACTGACAAATTTTGCTTGAGCGTTGGCTCTAGCCTGACACTGGCTTCCTCCCTAGCAGGAAGTGTGCTAGTATAGACACTAACTCTCCTTTCCTGGTAAAGATTCTGGATATTTTGGATGAGGTGTATCAGGAGGACAAACAATGATATGGATGGAAACAGAAGGTGAAGAAATGAAAATGAGGTTAAACCCTGGCCTGGAGAAGAGAGAAAGAGTGAAATACAAAGAAATTTATATTAATCAGAATCACCTGTTTTCAATAATAACACACAACCTGGGCACATTGAGGCCCTTAAAACCATGGACGAAGCAGCAGATCAAGAATTCACTGCCTTGTTGTACTGATGTGAAATCTGAAATTCAGGAGAGAATCAATTCATCGTCAGTGGATCACAGAATAAACAAGTAGCACGTCTTGAACATGAGCCTCCAGCCTGCTCAGGGAGGCTCACTTTCCACTACACCCCTTCGTTTCATAGTTGAAGCGGGCAAAATGAGAAGTGAAACCCTTGCTGCTCAGTGTCGTTGGCACTAGTCAACCGTAACCATCAAGCATGAAGTAAGTGCGTGTGCATATACACAGGCATCATATATGTTGGATAAATCATTCATAACACGTACCTTTCCATCAAAAAAGGAAACTGCAAACAAAGTATACACAGCATGGTTACTCGACGCAATATAGGAACTCTGCATAGAGAACAAAAAGACGAAAGAAACACACTAGGAATAATTTCAGCATAGTGTTTTTCTGTCTTAGCCCTATAATGGGTGGTGTGCTGTTTGGCAAATGCCAAAAAGTAAGATTGGCTATTTGTCAACCTCATGCTGTGGGCCTCTTTCTCTGAGAGAGTAAACTAATAGTAGGAATGTTATTGAAAATAACATGCGTTCAACACAAGAGATGGTATTCTTAGTTGCTTTATAAATAGGAGTATAGGGAGGGTATTTCGTGACTTAGAAAGCAGATTGTAATAATTTCTGTTTTCCCCATTGTATGGGGCTGTGAAATTGGTCATAGTTCTAAGTAGGTAGCTTCTTTCTGACTCAGCCTCCACCCCTGGGATGATTCGACCAAAACTCTCTTCTGGACTTTGCTACCTTTCTAGAAATCAACAATAGGGCTTCGTGTGACAGGCATGTTCATAGCACAGAATTGACAGGCAGCATTGGTTTGAGAGGAACTGGTGTGCGAGCCAAGTGTTTCTCTAAGTGCTGCTGACCTTCAAGCCTTCTGGTTAAGGTCCTCCTTCCCAGGCCACAGCTCTCAGTGGCCCATGCAGATTCTCACACTGTAGCCTTCCAGCGTTAACTCCTGCTGCTGTTGTTGCTGTGTGATTGCTGTCAGCCACTGCCCTAAGAATTTTTACCCTTCATGTCTGTTTTGATTCTTATCTATTGTCTTATATATAATTTCTAATTTAAATTCTCACATGATGCTTATGAGATGATAATAATAATCTAGCATTGTTACACATTAGGAAACTGAAGCTGGAATATTTTAAGTGACCTTTGGAAAATCAGCCAGGTAGCAATAAACAGTCCCCAGCACGAGACAATGTCTCTAATGCTTTCCTTCCATCTCATACAGGATGTGAATGTTACTGCTCTTTATTTTCATTTTCTCTTTAGACTGGACTCAAAACTAGAAGTCAAGTACAAAGATGAGCAAAGAATGGTTGTTAGAAAGTAACTGCTTAACCTAGTAGTTAGACGAATGGTTAAGACTCTATGGTGCAGCTGGTGCTGTGGCATAGCAGGGAAAGCTACTGCCTGCAGTGCCTGTATCACATATAAGCATCAGTTTGAATTCCATTTGTTCCACTTCTGATCCAGCTGTTTGCCAATGTACCTGAGAAATCAGCAGATGGTTTGATGCTTGACAAGGGACCTTGCACCCACATGGTAGAGCCAGAAGAAGCTCTTGTTTCCTGAGTTTGGACAGGCTCAGCTCCAGCCCTTGCAACAGATTGGTGAGTGAGGCAGTGGATAAAGGTCTCTCTCTCTCTCTTTTTCTTTCTCTCTCTCTCATCTTTCTCCCTCTATCTAATCTGTAACTCTGCCTTTGGAATAAGTAAAGTACAGGCTATTAATATATATTTTTATATATATATATGTATATATATATATATTAAGGACAATAATAATGAAAGCCCTTTAAGGTTTTATGATATGACTGAGGCTCTTTGTGTATGATTGTATCTGATTGTTAGCTTGAGTCTATATTGGCTATTGTTTTTTTTACATTCTGCAGATGATGTGCACAGTATGCAAAGAGTGTGCTGTCCAGCTGGAAGAAGCAGCATGAGGGTGTGTTCCGAAATTGGCCTGTTTCTCGAGATTATATTCTTTCTACCATGTAACTGTCAGGACATCCTGGTCTATTTTGCCTAGGATAGTCAGAGGAGTTACTGGAGAATAACTTGGGAAAGGTCAGTAACTCCCACACTATCTAGAAATGGAAAGTGTAAACAGAAGTGTGTGCAACTCTTTTTGATTTCTGCAGAAATAGAGAGGATCCCTCCTGTGAAAGGCTCCGTGACAATTCTGACTATAAATGTGCTTTGTGGCACAGATTGTCCTGCCCTAATGGCTTTGATTATAATTATGAAATAATGGGTTTCTGAAATGCTGCAAGCAGTTCTGGGAATGGAAATAAGTGTTTAGAAACAACATGGTGTTTATGTGAGAAGTATTTTGTTCAGAATTAATCCCATGTTTAGCAGAAAAAAATTGTGTTGTGTGCTCCTAAGAAACTTTCTCCATGTAACCAAATAAAAGCTAGTCAGTTGCCAATCTGAGGTCTGTTTCACACTAATACTATTTCATGTCCCATTGTCTAAGCAAGACATATCTGACCTAAACTAATCCTTCTTCACGGCTGTAATTCTCCACGATCTCTCCCGAATCTTGTCCCTCCATTTTCCAGGGCTCACCTATGAGATGCTCTTGCATGAGCCATCTTTCCCTTGGAATGCAAATTTATCTGTCCCATTACACCTTTTTTTTTTTTCTTGGCGATTATCCCACTTCCATATAAGGGAATAAATACTTTTTCTATTTAAAGGCTTTCCTGGAAGGTGATTTGTTAAACGGAGTTGTGCAAATATGTATTGTGTCATAATGTCTCTGATTTCATTTCTTAGAAGAAAAACAGAAGTCTCTCTTCACATGTTTGAAATATGTTGAAGGCAGGTTAAAATCATCTGACTTGCTTTTGTATGTTTCTGGGTCAATGGCATAACCTCTTTATTGTATCTTCTAATTTCTTCTCTCCGCTTTTCATTTGCATTCTATTTTCACTCAGGGCTTCAAATGGCTCACAACTGAGGTCTTCTCAATTGAACTACTAAAATTAGAAGTTAATCAAAATAATGAAGTTTATCAGGCCCCAATACTCAAACTGTGCTGTTTAAACATTTGAATCATGGCATTTAAAAACCCTATTATCTTAACTATCTAGCTATCATCTATCTACCACCTGTCATTTATCTTTATGATTCTTAGTGCTAGAAATTCTGATTCAGTGTGATAGCTTGGGCTTAAAGAATCTATATATTAAAATGTATTAATTTTCATGCATGCAAATGTTTGAAAATGACAGTTTTAACGAAACATTTGGAATAATAACCCATGTTCAATGTAATTCCAGGATGCATCCTGGTTCATGATAGCCAAGGCAAGAACAGCAAAGTCTAATGTCTGAAAACTTTTGTAAGCAGAAAGAAAGAAACTCATTGATCATATAATTTATATTTATTCTCTACAGTTGACATTTCTACATCTCATTTGAACAGAATTATTGGAATATTAGTGCTAGTTAGTTTGATTTTTGGCATACAGTATTTATTTTGATCCTGTGTTGGAAATCATTTAGTTTTCGTCATATTGTTATCCATTTCATTAACTTATTTTCATAGTAATTTGAATCTAACCAAAAAAATTAGACTAATTACATGTCATAATCTATGCTGAAGCATCAGATGCTATTTTATATTTTTCTGACTTTTTACTCCAAAAGAAATCGAGTAAAACTCAGCTCCATTTTTTTTTTCTACAAGCAGAACATTCTTCTTGCCATTCATTATTGATTAAGAACATGACTTGGCCTGTCAAACACCAAGATCCCCTGTGTAAAGACTGGGTTTGTGTCAGTTTTCCTTCCCAGGAACCACTTTTTCATTACCATTGTGAGGAGAGGCAGTGAGCACTGAGAGTTTCGTCCCTTAATTTTGAGTCTCTCTGTCTCCTGGATGAGTCTACTTCCCAAGAGGAAATGGCTACAGTAAACATTTCCTACTTACAAACAGAACCTTTGAAATTAACAGCAAGGAAAGGAGCTCTGGCTCGTGCTGTGCTCAGCTCATTGCTGGGTCCTGTGAGTTGTTTCTGTTCTTTATCCATCTTTGGATTGGCTGTGGCATCAAGTTCTTGTCCAGTCCTGATGGGAAGGATCATCTTTGCTAGATGGTGAAGTGTCAGTTGACATGGGGACAATGAGCAGAGTTGGAAGTAGTATGTGTTAGCATGCATGTTTACTCTTAGGAACCTCTCTCTAAGCTAAGGTTTCTGACCTGCAAAATGGAACATCTAAGCTGAATCAGGATTTCCAGAATGTGGCATATTGATGAACAAGATGAGTGTATTGTTTTAAATTTATTTATTATTTTAAAAATCTGAGTTACAGGCAGAGAGAGAAGGAGAACCAGGCAGAGAGATCTTCCATCTGCTCATTCACTCCCAAAATGGTTTCAATGGCAAGTGCCGGGCCAGCCCAAAATCAGGAACCAGTAGCATCATATGGCTACCCCTTGTGGGTGGCAGGAACCCATACTGTGTTATGCTTCTCGTTCTAGGCCATTGAGAGGGTACTGGATCAGAAAAGGAGCAGCTAGGACACAAACTGGTCTATAAGGGATGTCAACATTATAGCAGGTGGCTTTACTCACTACCCCCCCCATGTGGGCCCTGAATACATTATCCTTAATGGTATTGTTTATTTTAATGTTTGCTTTGTATTTCAAGTCATGTTAATGGTTAGAAACCAGTAATTTCTGAAATACATTTAAATTTACACTGAAGATGCTATTATTAAGGAGAATAAAGAGGATAACAAGAAGTATTATGTAAAGGGTATACAGAAGTGGAAAAAAATTGAAGATACCATGAGGAAGATTGCCAACTGGGAAGTGATTGGTTAAATGACCTTTAAGGATTTTGCCAGCTCACTGATATTCTAGCATGTTTACTTCTCCAGGATTGATCTCTTATTTATCAGATGCCAAAGGTAGAGCCCCTGTCCTTAGCACTTTTATCCCGTGAATAAGAGTGTAACCCCCTCACATAGATATTTCAGCGTATTTGAAATGGAACCCTCAAAATGTAGAAGCAGGGCCCAGCCTTTTGTCTACCTCTATTTGCACAAGGTGACTTTGCCTGCCCTTAATATTCACTGATTTAGGGAGTGATCCAGCTGGCCTTGAAACGTTCTTATCACCAGACTCAAGGAGTCATTTGCTCCTCCCTTAGACAAGAACCTTGGTGGCCAGTGTTGTCCTGGAGTGATTAGTGTAGCTGAATTCCAGGTATGAATAGACCACAATTGCCACTTTTACATAATTTCCAGACAAACTGGAGTCCACCCTGCATGGTAAGTTCTGTGAAGAACACAGTATCACATACCACTCAAAAGAGAGTCCTGAGCTCCACGTACCAAAAAGAAACTTTAACACAAGTTTTAAACACACACACATACACACCTCATCTCAAATTTCAATCTATAAGAACCTTCACTTTTAACTCCTTGGGGAGTCTGGAAATTAAGTGTTAGCTGTTCAGCTCCTTGCTCTGTGATTTGCAATAAATACCCAGTTTCTTCCACAACCTGGATGTCAATGATTGGCTTTCTGTGTGTTAGGTGAGGGGACCCTGTTTGAATGTTGCACTGCAAGCACTCCCACAGGTTTGAGGTGTTCTGCCACACACCAAATTGTGGTTTGATCATTTTAAGCCTTATGGTACTCTATAAAAAGGAGACAACTATTTCTGAAAAGGATTCAGCTATGAACCCAGTTGACTAAAAGGCAAAAGACAATGGAGACAGAAGTTTAGATGATTGGAAAATGAATTGGCTTCATCACTGATTAGCTGTTTGACAAAGCAAGTGCCTGGTCTCCTGTCTCTTTGTCTGCTTTTTGTATATGGGATGAGATCGTTGAAGCAGTCATCTTTATGACAACTTTAAGAATTAAATAGGAGAGAAGATTCAAAAACCTCTTGGAAAATACCGTATGTGGAGTTGTCTAGTGGATTGAAAACAGCTTTAAAGAAGATTTTCTTCCATGCTTAGCTGTGTAAGGTAACTTGACAAAGTTCATGACAAATTGAGTTAAGATACAAGTTATATAAAATATTAGAACCTTGTAGGTTTTGCATAATGTACATTTCCTGTGGCTTTTTGGAAGACTTCTTATATATGCATGGATTTTTCAAGCATTTTTGCACCAAAACAAGCTTATTTTTAATTCCAGTTTCCACGAACTTTTTAGGAGTAACCTTATATAATCATAAGAATATTCTTGTATCTTGTCTATGTATTTAAAAAGTTTTTAATTAATGTCATGTTTTACCAGATTTGTGTATTTCAGCAATATGTAAACTTGGCCACTTCAAATGATCTTAAGGAGAAGAAAAATACATTTGGTCTAAATTCAAGCACTTTCTTGGACTACTGCATGCAATTATTCTTCCTGTTTCCTACATTTGACATTTAAAATGATATTGCACAGGCTTCTACACTATGCTATGGAGTCACAACTGACCCCCTTTGCCTTTTCCCATCTGTGAATTCTTGTCAGATGATAGTAAATCCTCTGCCTTAATTTTATAATTGGAGATTGGTAATAGTGGAGTCCTCAGCTTCTTCATTTCTTCTCACTTCTTTCATAACATGCCATTCATGATTGTCCCTTGAATCACCACAGGGCTACTATTATCCCTCATTCATTTGCCTCTGTAAGCAGTTACTGAAGGTATGCTCAGCAGCCAGGCTGCCAAAACTCCTGGGCACATCCCTCTTCAAGCAGTGGTAACAAATGCTGCCTATCTGAGCCGTGACACCTGCCCCTAAATCATTCTCCCGTTAGTCTGCAACAGGCCAAGCCCCTGCCCTTCACTGTGCTGGGACTGCCGAGTCTGCTCCGAAGAAAGCTCTCCCGAGTATTTAAACCCCAAATTGACTGCCTTCCTAACCTGTCTCTATATCATCACCATCCTCTTTGTTTTATATGTTCTTGTTGGGCACTAAATTGATTCTAGCCTAGTAAGACTCCCTCTTTCACCCTTTTCCTTCTCTATTCCTCCCATATGCATTTGGGTGTGGGTGGATCTCTCTCTGTATCTCTTCTAAACTTTTGTTCCACCTTGTTCTTTTCTTTTCCATCTTACATGAAAACTTCATAAACTGCCTCCCTTGCTTTTCTTCACTAGATGTATTGCAGAGAATTCAAGCTTCTTGCAAACACACAGATCTGAGTTCTAAGTCTTGCAGTGTCTGTTTTGTTGGCCTCAGCTGTCAAATGAGGACAATGGCTACTATTCATATTTGCTGGGCAGTTTAATATATTGAAGTAGACTTCTCACTTTGTGTTTCCTTGAGAAGTTGTCCTTCGTTTCATCTGTCTGCCTAACCTTTGTAGAGAAACTATTTTGCTATTTGTGCCACACCCATAGTGATGCAGAGAAAATGACAAAAGCAGGCATTAAAGTTGTAAATTTCAGATTCATTTTGGCAAGGAAATTGTATTTAAACGATACACATATACTCATGGACACTTGAAGTTACACTGGCTGCATAGGACTACCCTGGAAAGGCCTTTCAGGAGAGGTGCTGTTTGAGCTGTGTGTTTGGAAAGAACCATGCTGTCGGTGAACCCTGGTAGAGGACCAGGTGAGGGAGTGCTTACTTAGTCAAAAGAGCAGCACGAATGCCTTAATTGGCTCCTATAATAATAAGGGCAACATATTAAATGAGAATTTACATAATGTGTTTAGCATGAAGCACACCACTGACATTATTAAAACATAAGAACTTTTTTGGTTTACTTTTGTGTAAGTTGAGGAGGTTGTAATCATGAGGAAAGCCGGATAGCTCTTAGCACTAAGTCACTTCTTTGCAATGCCTGTGATTCAGGGAGCCCAGATTCTCACCCTGATACTGCCATTGGTCTGCAAGACGCTGGGGAAGTTATAACTCAGGCTTGAGGTACTATGACTTATGATTTGTTTTGGTTCAAGAAAAGCTTTCTGGGAATTGAGGTGACTCCACCCTTTGTCAAGAAATACACAGACATCCTGGAATGTTGCAACATGAGAATAGAGAATTACAGTTGCAGACCAAACATTGCATTAGCTGTTAGAAATTGTGGCCACTTGTGTAACAGGGATATGTACTTTTTCCATCCCCCCCCTTTATTTTTCTGTTAAACGGTCGAAGATTCATGCATGGCACTTTTACTTCTTCAGAGTAGTCACTCCGGTTGAACAGAATACATCATCCAGAAATCAACAGCTGTAGAGCCAGCAACCAGAGGTTACTGCTTTAATTATAAAGCGTGATATCTGATGGCTTAAACACGAAGAAAGGAAACAACTATTTCCTACACTCAGGGAGGTACCTGGTGATAGGAAATACTGCGAAAGTTGAAAAACTGAAATCTTCCAAACAGCTCCGAATGACAGAATACATTGGCTAGACTTGATCTGACCCGCCCTATCACTCCCACATAGCATTCTGATTTGCCTGCAGGAACAGCCACGGTGGTGGGTGTGTGTCTCGTACTCTGGCCTGATCTCCCCTTGACATTGCAATGGTATAGAGAAGACCCCAATATGGTATTAACAAAGCTGGTAACACCAACCAAAGCCATAGTATGATTTTAATATTGCTGTTGGTAACAACAATAAAAAGGGGAAGTGAGGGAGGAGACGAGAAACCGAGTGAGTGTTAAACTGGAGCAGTTCCATTCGGAGTAGTTTTATATTATGGGCTTCTAGATTTGAACATTTATAAAAATCTTTATTTATTTTCATTGGAAAGTCAGATATACAGAGAGGAAGAAAAATAGAGAGGAAGATCTTCCATTCAATGATTCACTCCCCAATTGGTCTCAATAGCCGGAGCTGCCGCAATCCAAATCCAGGAGCCAGGAGCTCTTCTGGGTCTCACACATGGGTTCAGGGTCCCAAGGCTTGGGGCTGTCCTTGACTGCTTTTCCAGGCCATAAGCAGGAAAATGGATAGGAAGCAGGGCCACCAGAATTAGAGCCGGTGCCCATATGGGCTCCCGGCGTGTGCAAGTCGAGGACATTAGCCACTAGGCCACCATGCTTGGCTGCAGATTTGAACATTTTTGATATTCAATTTTCTTTTGCATCATTTCAAATATTTTTGTTCAAAATCCTGTTTAATGAGGGAATCTCTTTTACTACCATAAAACAATAACAAAACCCATGGCAACTGAAAAAAAAACACTATTATGTTCACTTGCAATACAT